>NW_019416463.1:956118-1036625 GCF_000390285.2 Anoplophora glabripennis | reverse complement strand
TAATAATAATAATAATAATAATAATAATAATAATAATAATAATAATAATAATAATATCTCTACTCCTCATTCTAACTACGAGAATTAGCCCAGAAGTCGGAGATTTGTGCGGGAGAGGAGGCGGCATATTATTATTATTATTATTAAGCAGGCCGCATTTGCGCCCAGGAACGACTTATGTTGGTAGGCCCTAGGAGTGCAGGAATGAGGGAAACCTGGAAAACCTCATTAATTAGGGGTGGTGGTCAAATGCTAACCGACGTCAATCTCTCGCATTGCTAATCTACGGTCTACCGGCCGCGGGAATCGAACCCGGGCAGAATTAGCACACATCGATTTAAGTACTGACTCCTTAAACCATGCGGCTACCGACCGATTTCACTCAATATTCCACTCAATCCATTCCACTCAATAAACTCAACTCAATAAACTGATAATGCTTCGTTTGAATACAAATTTAATAGAGATTGAATTTGTAAATGGGTTGGCTGTTAATAGAGAGGTTTCATAATTACGCACATGCAAAATAATTATGATGTTAATATTTAAATTATATACTATGTAGCACCAAAAATGATGCGGAGTATTTGTCGGGCGAAAATATCGTTTCATTATTCCCACATAAAATGACAAATATATATTATGCCTGGAAAAATATTAAAAAAGATAATAAATACGTGTCAACTGTAATAAAAATGTCCAAGGCGTTTTAATGAATGTCTGAAGTAAGTAATGTTTTATCAAACGTATGCGTATATGTTTGCCAAATCTTCATTTGCTAAATAAACGAAAAAACATTTTCCAAATGAATGAATATTTGCAATCATTTGTTACAATTTACATCGGGTTGGTATCAACTGTAATGTGTCAAGGTGTATTTGTAACAAGTTATAAAATTTAAATAGATAGTACCTACTAAACAATACCTCATTTTAAAATCGTATTTTTATTAAAAAAAATTAACGCTAATCCTAGAGCAATAATATACACTATGTCTTCTAAATAAACGTTAGTTATCAAGCTAAGTTAAAAGTTTCAAAAGTGGATCAAAATTTAGTCAGAAATATAGCAAAACAAGTATAAACATTTTTTTAGGAATATCGCAACGTAATAATAATAATATTAATAATAATGGAACATTTACAAAAGCGATTAGCGATTTAAAAACATATTGTGAGAGCATCGCCTAATTTTTAAATCAAATATGAAGAAATTATTGATTCTGTCTAGAAGATTCTGCTTTGTATAATACATTTCTTCAACACTAAACCGCACTGAATATTATGAAACATCCTTTTAAATTAAATAGGCCATAAATAACAATCAAATTCATTGTTAAAGTATTGTTAAGTTACAATAAGTTAAATCTCAGTAAATATCATTTAAGTATACACTAAAGGAAATACCATAACAGCTCCCTACAATCAGTTGTCAGTTTGTAAATTGTTGGGTATTAACTGTACTAAATAAAGGAAATTTAGTACAATATTATTTGTTTAGATGCATCTTAAAAGGTATTTTGCCATATTTTCGATGTTATCTGAAATTAAATTATAAATTATATTTTGTATTACTTACCAGTTCCGAAAATTTAAAACACTTTCCAATCGGGATCGAAGCCAGAAAAAACCGCCCCATGCCAAATCGATAGTAGCGAAAGTCAAGGACGACCTCCGTAAGGACGATCCAGACGACGTGGCACAAAAATGGAAATTTTCACCACACTTTCCAAAATTCCCTTGCCACTCCAAAACCAGCTCCAAAACGGCTTGTTCTAGCAGCCAACATCCCCAACGATTCGAAATAAGGGCGATGAAGCCGTTCCAGTTCCAAATTTCGACAATTAAAAATTCAACAAATTTCGAAAATTTCGAACTAAATGGAAACTACAAAATCTAAACGATATATAGTTCCAGAATCCCAGAACTGGACAGGAGGGCAGAGCCGTGCAGTGGGAATAGTGTCGCACTAAACCGGACCACGCAGGAGAGCCACTAGCAGAGATGCCTCCATCTGTGACTGAACGTCGACCCTATGCGTTGACAGAAATATAATCAAAGACGGAATCCTGGCCAATTTTTGTACACCATCAAAATTGCTTGATACATTTTATAAAATCTATGCCATTACATGCACATTTCTGTTTTTTAAGTCCGTAAATTAAATATTTTTTAAAATATTTTCAACTTCCAAAAAATCATCCTACGAGCTAAAGAGCCCACAAACTTCTTCAAGATATCCGGCTAGGTCCGTCCCACCTAAGGGAGGAGAATGTCCAGCTTATGAGTGTCCACCTGGTACACTAAATTTATTAGCCGCTTCCCCACAGCCGCCTACATAAAAAAAATCTATCTACACGTCATCGCGAAACTAGCGCCCGTGACCCAGAACCGTCCGGGAAAATTTATTTCTTTAATAAATAAAAACCTGGAACTTTGATACGATGCCCAAATCTACCGTACGCCTCGATATTTCACGAGTCCTTTCTCTGCTCAGTGGACCCTCATTTTCCGCCATTATTATAATAAATAGGCGAGCGGCAGGCGGAAGATCGGAAAAACATCAAAGTCGCATGATAATTGCAATAAGGCCATCAAGGATCGTTTCTTATATATTTCGCTCTTGGCCTTGTATCGGTACGTAAGTGGTCCTTTGGGAACCATTTTTGAAGGGTCCACTCGCGACAACCGTCTCCCAATTGACGTTTTCAGGAGAACTGTGATAAATAAACGATTTGCAATAGATGGAAATAGATAGGTTTTTATTTTATTTTCAGTAGATGGAACAAATTACTTATAAGTATTTTTTTTATTTTATTTTCGATACATAGAGATTTCCAGAGCTCCGAGTTCTTACTTATACGAGATGCTTATAAATTTTTGTGATAAAGGGGGAGGGACATTAAGCTTGGTTTTCGGCCCAATGGGAAAAATAGAAAAATTCATGACTTTTATAGCTTGGGACCAGACAAACAAAATTCAGTTGATTTTAGAACAAACGGACCCGCCCCCCACCATTCAACTACTATGACAGGTAGTAATGGCAGAAAAATTTCTTTTTTTTTTTGGTCAAACGGATCCAACGCCCATCTTCCCCTTCCAACTATTGTGACATAAAACCCAAACTGTACCTCTGACAGGCAAACTGAATCTCGAACAGGGAAACTGTAACTGAGGCTCAAACATGGAGGCTCAAACTGCAACAGAAGCTCTAGCTGGTAAAACAAATCACCATACAGTCAGTCGAGCATGCGGTGGCAAGCATATCTCGGCCAGAGTTCTTATTCTGGTCCGGATTCGATCCCTGGCGTCGGTACTGGCAATGTCGATCGATAATGGGTGCTTGTCTGCGTTTTTTCAAGTGTAGCCCCCTTCCGAACAGCCTTTAGTTTTGGATTTGGAGGTTGTCTCATTTCTGTGGTGTGTTTTTTTTATGAAGCTCCGTCAGGCAAACGCAAACTAAAGCTCGGACAGGAAAACTAAACTCGTACAGTTTGGTTTACCGCCCTTGGGCTTTTACTATTTTCTGAACGGCATTTCTTTCATTAGAGTAAATCTCTAATAAATTCTAGAAATCCTTTTGTTGACTGTCAGTTTAATTCTACTCTTGCCGTTATACTCTTGTAGATCGGGTGCTTTTTTAACGTGAGCCCCCTTGCCTCTCACAAAGCGGGTTTTTTACTCAACATCTTACTCTTCTGAAGTTTCTTCATTTTCTCCTTCATCATCTCCAGATGATTCACTTACACTATAAACGGATGTGGAATTTTCACGATGTCGCTTGTAAAGAGTCATTTTTGTGACATCACTGTTGTCATAATAGTTGGACTTGGTAGGGGAAGGTCGGTTTGATCCGTTTAGCCCAAAACAAATGAATATTCCTTGGCTGGCTCTAGGTATGTGCGTCATTTTTCCAATTGGGACGAAAACTGCGCTTAATGACCTTCCTTTAGACAAAATATGAAAAAGCAAAAAGTGAGTTATAAATAGGCGTAAAAAATTTATCAGAAACTCTTTCTCGCCAAAACAAAATAATTGGTCAAATAAACTTTTGTTTCTAAATGCCTCCTTACAAAGATACAGGACGTTCATAATAAAATAGTATTTTCTTAGTATCTCCAGAACGGCTTAACAGATTGTTTTGAAATTTAGTGTAGTAAATATAGTGATATTTACTACTCTTCTGTGAGGAACTAGCAGAATACTAAAAGCCATTGACGTGTAATCACTACTAAACTTAAAAAAAAATATTTCGCCAGTGACCAATATTGGCAATAATCTGTTTTTTAGATTTAGCTTTGATTTTACTACAAAAAAAAAAGAATCCTTACATATTTTTTTAGTAAAATGATCAAATAAAAAGTAACATAGATTTACAAAAACAATTAATCCAATAATATCTCTCCACTAAAACAATGTCTAAAACAATATAGGTTGTTAAAATCGTTTATATTAAATAGCTGCCGATATAATTCCTTTCCGTTCTACTCTTAAATACTTACAATCGTTTTTGAGATGAAATTATTAAAACAGTTAATTCTGTTTTAAAAATGCAGAATGTAAACATCTAATTATTAAAATCAATTAGTCATGCTTTCATAACCAAACAAAAGCACTTGCTGTCATTGACAATTACATTAAATGTGGTAAATAAATTGTTTGAAAGTTTATCTATGAGTGCATTTTTTCGAAATGGGTGATTTTACTAGAAGAGAAGGAGCTGACATCGTCTACGTGTATGGCTTTTGTAATGGAAATATCCTTACAAATATAACAGAATACCACTGTAGATTTCCTAATAGAAGAACCCTAAATCATCAGCTATTTGCTTCAACCTTCCGAAGACTGGGGGAGTGTGGAATTTCGAAAGCTCAAGGGGCTGGATCAGATGTTGCAGATCATGAGGCGGCTGTAATTGATGCATTCCTAGATAATCCTACTACAAGTAAGCGTCAAATTTCTATGCAGTTACAATTTTCACAAAGTTTTGGTTCACGTACTCTACCCAGGGAGCTATTACACCTTTACCACTACACAACTGTTCAAGATCCTCATTCTGGGGAAAGATAAATGATTGATCCTAATTTTATTTCGTCTATTTTATGAACCAACGAAGCTATTTTTACCATATTTTCGAAACTTGCATCACTATTCATTAGATAACCCAGATGTTAAATTAAGTAGAAGATATCAGCAATGATTTTATATCATTATATAGGAACTCAATATTAACATGAATGCAATGGTTACAGGGACCTTCCCGAACACCATATTCTGCATGATATTTAGAAGACATCCCGTTAAACATTAGGCAACATGTTTTCTTCTAATACAATGGTGTACCTTCTAAAAATAGCAAAGTGGTAAAATAATCATAATATAATGACCATGTCAGTATGGGAATGCCACCAAGCACTGGTGGTCTCAGTATGCTGCTTCAAGGAACACGAGCGGTGCAATGGCAATAAGGAAGCTGGCAAGCTAACCAGGAGTGCATCGGGCCTCAATATTTTTGGTCCCTGTCCCTCCAGTGTGCTTCCATTAACAGCACTAGCTGAAATTATCAAGGAAAATACCCACAAAGAATGTATGAAACGGTGGGATGAAACAAATAGCTGTCAATTTGCCAAGGAGTTTCTGGAATACCCTAGCAAGGATACAGCCAAAAATTACCTGACTTCAAATCTTCAAATCTTCACTTGGTGACAGGTATTCAAACTGGACACTGTTGGCTAAAGAAATACCTTCATCATATGAAGGAGTGTGAAACACTTCTTGGTAGATGTTGTGAACAGGAAGACGAGACAGTACTCCATGTGCTATGTGAACGCAGTGCCGTCTCATCAACAAGAGAATCCGTGTTGGGAGAACATTGGCATTCTATGGCCTATATTAGAGAGATCACCACCTTTTTCTCTTTAATAGGTTGGTTAACGGCTCAGATGGATTAATCATTTCCTAATGGGAGGAAGTACAAGGGGTCCAATGAGGCCTAAGTGCTGTAGCTGCTAACCTACCCTCCCATCAATTCCAGATTCCAGGTTACATAATCATTTTGGATTTGGTTAGTTGGATTGCTCGTTTGGTCCTGTGAGACGGCCTCCAAGAAGTCTCGATCCAAGAAGTCCCGACTCAAATCCACTAGATTTCTTTTTATGAGGTGAAGTAACTGACAGTAGATAATAATTACAGAAACGAATTATAGTGACTACAACTGAAATATTTGCCATGTCTATTCATCGTTAATAGGACGGTATTTTGCCTGTATTGCAGCTGAAGGTGGGCACTTCGACCATTTGCTATAGTTCCTTTATACAATGTTATTTAATTTCTGTATTTTTTTTTATTTTAATGTATTTTATAATAATTTAATACAGCCAATATTGTTTTAAGACATCATTTTAGGTTGTTAGGTTGTATTGAATTTATTGTTTTTGTAAATCCATATTATTTTTCTACTGGAATATTTTGCTGAAATAATGGATGTTTTCTTTGTAGTAAAATGAAAGCTAAATATAAAAAGCATATTATTTCCAATATTATCAATGGTGTAACATTTTTTTATGTTTACGTCACTTACTTTTAGTATTCTGTTGCTTACTCGCAGGAGAGTAGCAATTTACAGTGACATTTACTACACCATATTCAATCTGTTAATCACTCTGAAAATATTAAGAAAATAGTACTTTCTTGAATATATTTTAAAATCTTTCCTAGGTCCAAAGAAAAATTTAATTTAATGCTAATGTAATAGACTTGAACAACTGAAGTACTGCACAAAGAATTTCAATAAAGCACTGAAAAAGTAATTTGTTCTACACTAATTTTACTTCCCTAGTCATTAAGTGTAATGTTTTATCCACGCCTTAGCAGGTAGATTTAAATGCCTTTGCTTTTCAAACTGTTTAGGTACCTGAAGGGTTTAAGACCCACAACAAACATAATTTATGTAGACGTAAATACGTTTAATAACCAAGAATTGTAAGATGCCGCATATTAAAATTTAACAACTCTGACTTGCACAGCTTTAAACACGAATATCTAGAAAAAGCGTATCCGGGATAATACAAATTTTTCATTAATTAAGGAAAATTTAAGTACAAAAGGATTTTTTTTATGTGAACAGATAAAAATGTTACAAAAACCTTTTTTAAATACTTTTGTCAGTGTAAAATTCACTGCGTTTTATTTTTGACCACTTAGCCTATAGCCTAAATAAACCCTCCCCTTTGCCCCAAATTTTATTGCAAAAAATTGCCGAGAAAACTTCTAAATGTGAATATTTTAACAGAATGTGTTCATTAGTGAGCTGGATATTGAGAGGTAAAGGTGTGGTTATAAAAAATGGTCAAGCATATACAATTGCCGCTTTCCCTAATGCGCATCCTATTCAAATTCATTCTCAATCCAGATTTTTTGTGAAAGGTACAGACAGAGTATTCAAATTGAATAATTCCAGACACTAAAGTGCATGTTAAAGATAAGATCGGTCGATATTTTGCAGACGTTGTGGTTCTGCTATAGATATTTGTAGTACCACTAGGCTATTGATTATACTTTAGATAGGAACTACAACGTAACAGAAATTTTATTTTTTGATATGTTCAATTCAATTGACCCTAAAAAATGATAAAACCGCGGAGTGCTACCTTTTAAAAGGGTGCCTTTTTGAGAACGAAGTAAAAAGGTGGTATTTTCAGTTTTTTTAATTTTACTCGAAAACTATGAATTTTTTCTATATAGTTGTCATCACAAAAGTTGTAGCAAATTGAATTTCCAATCGAAATGAAATGAGATCTTTTGAAGTAAAATATATATATATATATAATTTTAACAAACATATGCCCAAAAAACGAGTAAAAAAACCCGAAAAATGCGTTTTTTTTCTTTTTGGTTTTTGGCCCACAACTTTTTTCTGAGAGGAGTTAGGTATAGGCATTGCTTCACAGAAAAAAAGTTAATGTTTTTTCCTTTAAAATAAGCCTTTATAGAAGTACCTACGACTAATAGAAACCGAAATACATTGGATCAAAGTTGGCTACTCATTCCGATTGGAAATTCTATTTGCTACAACTTTTCTGTTGACAACTATAGTGAAAAAATGCATAGTTTTCGAGTAAATTTCAAAAAACTGGAAATACCACCTTTTTACTTCGTTCTCAAAAACGCACCCCTTTAAAAGGTAGCACTCCGCGGTTTTATCATTTTTTAGGGTCAATTGAACATATCAAACAATAAAATTTCTGTTACGTTGTAGTTCCTTTGTACCCTCTTTTTTTTGACATAGTCAATAGCATACACTTTCGAAGGTTTATTATTGAGTATTGCGTATCTAACAAGTCATGAAACTGCAATCTGGAAAGTCTATAGGCCACAAAATTTTCCAATTTTTGATATACTGGTATAGAGCCTTCACAAATGTTTATAAGCCACGCGACCATCGAGCATAGGCAACCAGCAATTCACGGTTGGTACTATCAAATGAAAATCTCTAAACCTATGTGGTTGAAGGAGTTACATTTAATTAAATAAAATTGTTTTTAAAATTGGTTAACGTGAACTGTCGATATTAAACTTAATACACATAATTTAGTAAGAGAGACTTCCGAAACGTACTTTTGTTTTTTCGTTGAAATGCTTTTAACTTTATTAAAGGAGAAAACTATCAAACTTCACCTAGTAATGAACAAATTGCAAATTTATTACTATACAAAAGCAAAAAGAGCATGATGTGAACATATAACAGTTTATTATTTTTTATTTAAGTGCAAATAAAAATAAACATAGACAGTTAGTTTACTTTTTATTATAGATAGAATAGCATTACCAGAAAGTTACATTAATTTACAAACCATTGCTCTTCGCTGCAATACAAAATAAATTCAAATTCATAAATTAGTAAGCTATATTGCCATATTTGCGTTAAAAACATTACATGTTATGTTCAGAATGAGCCCCTTCACTAGCTATGCACAAATTTACTCTCCCATGCATATTTTCATAAACATTTTGCTGTGGTTGTTGATGTATTGTTAATTTCTCGAATAATTTCTGCTTTTGATCGTTCAATGTTGTGTACTGCTGTTTTAAAAATAGTATTTTTCAGATATCCAAACAAAAAACTATCTAAAAGAGTTAGATCCGGTGACCTCGCTGGCCACAACCTTTGTTTAATCAGTCGATTATCATAAAATTCTTCCAACAATTGAATTGTTGCCCCATCTTGTTGAAAGTAACCTACTTGTAACTCATCATCGTGTAACTATGCTAAAAATGGCCCTAAAATAAAGGTTGGAATATCTTTCGGCATTTTTATAGTTTGGTAAAAAAAATATAGGCCCTATTATATGTCTTCTTGACATCGCTAGCCAAACGCCTATTTTTAAAGGATGTAAACCGGTTTCTACAAATGTATGAGGATTTTCTGCGGGCCAGGTTCTATAATTTCGGTTATATACATAACGTGGTACGTGAAACCATGCTGTCAGTGAAAAACGACAAGTCCAACAAAGTATTATTCATGTTTTCTATAATATACCACTCACAGTACTACTGTAACAGTCTTCCGTAGTCTATGGGAAGTGATTCCTTCGCAATTACCTGGTATGGATGTAAATTCAGTTATTTTTTTAGAGCTTTTTGACATGTTTCAAATGAAACCCCCTAGAATGAGAATTTTAGGATATTACCTAACTATTCTCTATTCTCAAATTGAAATAAAAATTTCAAAACTAAAATATTCTAGAGACAGAAACTAAACTTGAGAAAGTTTGCACGAACTTAACAAAAAAAATCTGTTTGAGCAGACAACTTTGATACGGACTTTGTAAGACTTTGATTTATTCGTTGCTGTATATTATCGGTGACATTTTCTGTAAGTACAGTTTGTTGGTCTGTTTGTAGATTTTCCTTTGCAAATGCAGTGTTTGGATTCAAATTTTTTGGCATTAGCACATTTCTGGTTTAAGAAAGTGTTATAGTCAATACTGGCGTCTGGAAATTCCGTCATAAATTCTTCATCGCAGGATTGTAAAGAGTATGTCCTTGACTCGTCTTCATTTCGAGTTACGTTTCAAAAATGAGTCATTACAATAAAGACACCTTATTCTAAAGGACTAAAGGACATCATCAATCATCAAATTTTGTTTCTAGTATAACTTACTAGTAATTCGACGAAATGCCAAAAGTTTAACTGTGAAAAGACTGACTGATTTGAAATATGTACGATTTAATATTGATGCAATGGAAACAATAAAACGATGGCACCAAACGAATTCAAATGAAAACAGACACGGACAAATGCAGAAATGTCAATTTAGCGTCATCGGTCATAATGATTTGTTTACAACAAACAGCAACAAACTATTGCGTTTACATTCGAGACAATCCGATATCTGATTGGTTGATTGAAATCACGAGCCGGTAAAACGAAATGTTGCGTTTTAACGTAGTCTTGAACTTATTGTTTTACTAATTTTTAATTTTAACCAAATTTAATTGCCATCGCGAAGTAAATAAAATTACTGTTTCAAACAAAATTATTGGTCACGTGACTTGTTATCATTTACTATGAAGGATATGTATTGTAAGATGTACATTAGGTTATCTAACGCTGTTGCGTAGGTACTTATAATAATTCATACTATCAGATAAGTGTATTTAAAGACCGAACACTAGTCGAAATTTATTCCAGTTTATAAGGAATGAATATCACCATTAATTTGCACTACACATTACATCCGTTGCTACCGCGGTTAAATTGAGTTTATTTATGGCTATGCGGCATGAAAACGCTTTATAAATCGCTTGTATTATGCGATTCTCGTTAAATGTCAGCAGTACTGCATCCGCATGGTACACTAATAAAAGTATTATTTAAAATTACACACTAGACGACCGATTATTTTGCTGCTAGTTGTACAAAAATGTCTGGTAATTAAACATGTTATTAAAAACAGAAATATTCAAGAAAACACATATTCTATATTTAATTTAAAATAGGGTTCCATTAAAAAAATAAATATCCATTCAAAATATCTCTATGAATAGTTGAACCGTTCATGGGTTGTGTCACCTATGATATACTGACGAAAACTAACAAGTTCAACAACGGTATATGACTGGTGACTCACCTGACAAATGATCTTAGCCGTCTANCTTTTTTTAAATGTTTATGTTTCTTGTGTTAATGTGTATTTATTGTAGCTGTAATATTCATCCTGTAATTGGGTTTCTCCCGTTGGGTGAATTAAATTAAATAAATAAATAAATAAATAAATAAATAAATGCGCATCCTATATGCAAATTCATTCTCAATCCAGATTTTTTGTGAAATGTACAGACGGAGTATTCAAATTAAATCATTCCAGACACCACTTTCGAAGGTTTATTATTGAGTATTGCGTATCTAACAAGTCATGAAACTGCAATCTGGAAAGTCTATAGGCCACGAAATTTTCCAATTTTTGATATACTCGTATATGTACTGGTATAGAGCCTTCACAAATGTTTATAAGCCACGTGACCATCGAGCATAGGCCACCAGCAATTCACAGTTGGTACTATCAAATGAAAATCCCTGAACCTCTGTGGTTGAAGGAGTTACATTTAATTAAATAAAATAGTTTTTAAAATTGATTAACGTGAACTGTCGATATTAAACTTAATACATATAATTTAGTAAGAGAGACTTCCGAAACGTACTTTTGTT
Source organism: Anoplophora glabripennis (assembly GCF_000390285.2). Lineage (NCBI taxonomy): Eukaryota > Metazoa > Arthropoda > Insecta > Coleoptera > Cerambycidae > Anoplophora > Anoplophora glabripennis. Next base: position 1,024,916 of record NW_019416463.1, on the reverse strand, counting down.
TTTTCGTTGAAATGCTTTTAACTTTATTAAAGGAGAAAACTATCAAACTTCACCTAGTAATGAACAAATTGCAAATTTATTACTATACAAAAGCAAAAAGAGCATGATGTGAACATATAACAGTTTATTATTTTTTATTTAAGTGCAAATAAAAATAAACATAGACAGTTAGTTTACTTTTTATTATAGATAGAATAGCATTACCAGAAAGTTACATTAATTTACAAACCATTGCTCTTCGCTGCAATACAAAATAAATTCAAATTCATAAATTAGTAAGCTATATTGCCATATTTGCGTTAAAAACATTACATGTTATGTTCAGAATGAGCCCCTTCACTAGCTATGCACAAATTTACTCTCCCATGCATATTTTCATAAACATTTTGCTGTGGTTGTTGATGTATTGTTAATTTCTCGAATAATTTCTGCTTTTGATCGTTCAATGTTGTGTACTGCTGTTTTAAAAATAGTATTTTTCAGATATCCAAACAAAAAACTATCTAAAAGAGTTAGATCCGGTGACCTCGCTGGCCACAACCTTTGTTTAATCAGTCGATTATCATAAAATTCTTCCAACAATTGAATTGTTGCCCCATCTTGTTGAAAGTAACCTACTTGTAACTCATCATCGTGTAACTATGCTAAAAATGGCCCTAAAATAAAGGTTGGAATATCTTTCGGCATTTTTATAGTTTGGTAAAAAAAATATAGGCCCTATTATATGTCTTCTTGACATCGCTAGCCAAACGCCTATTTTTAAAGGATGTAAACCGGTTTCTACAAATGTATGAGGATTTTCTGCGGGCCAGGTTCTATAATTTCGGTTATATACATAACGTGGTACGTGAAACCATGCTGTCAGTGAAAAACGACAAGTCCAACAAAGTATTATTCATGTTTTCTATAATATACCACTCACAGTACTACTGTAACAGTCTTCCGTAGTCTATGGGAAGTGATTCCTTCGCAATTACCTGGTATGGATGTAAATTCAGTTATTTTTTTAGAGCTTTTTGACATGTTTCAAATGAAACCCCCTAGAATGAGAATTTTAGGATATTACCTAACTATTCTCTATTCTCAAATTGAAATAAAAATTTCAAAACTAAAATATTCTAGAGACAGAAGCTAAACTTGAGAAAGTTTGCACGAACTTAACAAAAAAAAATCTGTTTGAGCAGACAACTTTGATACGGACTTTGTATGACTTTGATTTATTCGTTGCTGTATATTATCGGTGACATTTTCTAAGTACAGTTGGTCTGTCCGTAGATTTTCCTTTGCAAATGCAGTGTTTGGTTACAAGTCTTTTGGCATTAGCACATTTCTGGTTTAAGAAAGTGTTATAGTCAATACTGGCGTCTGGAAATTCCGTCATAAAGTCTTCATCGCAGGTTTGTAAAGAGTATGTCCTTGACTAATTAGATGTCTTCAATTCGAGTTCCGTTTCGAAAATGAGTCATTACAATAAAGGCATCTTATTCTAGATTAAAGGACATCATCAATCATTAAATTTTGTTTCTATTATAACTTACTAGTAATTCTACGAAATGCCAAAAGTTTACTTGTGAAATGAACTGATTGAGTTGAAATATGTACGATTTAATATTGAAGCAAAAGAAACAATAAAACGATGGCACAAAACGAATTCAAATGAAAACAGACACGGGCGATAGACGCTACTGAAAAATGCGGAAATGTCAATTTAGCGTCATCGGTCATAATGATTTATTTACAACAAACAGTAACAAACTATTGCGTCTACATTCGAGACAATCCGATATCTGATTGGTTGATTGAAATCACGAGCCGGTAAAACGAAATGTTGCGTTTTAACGTAGTCTTGAACTTATTGTTTTAGTAATTTTTAATTTTAACAAAATTTAATTGCCATCGCGAAGTAAATAAAATTACTGTTTCAAACAAAATTATTGGTCACGTGACTTGTTATCATTTACTATGAAGGATATGTATTGTAAGATGTACATTAGGTTATCTAACGCTGTTGCGTAGGTACTTATAATAATTCATACTATCAGATAAGTGTATTTAAAGACCGAACACTAGTCGAAATTTATTCCAGTTTATAAGGAATGAATATCACCATTAATTTGCACTACACATTACATCCGTTGCTACCGCGGTTAAATTGAGTTTATTTATGGCTATGCGGCATGAAAACGCTTTATAAATCGCTTGTATTATGCGATTCTCGTTAAATGTCAGCAGTACTGCATCCGCATGGTACACTAATAAAAGTATTATTTAAAATTACACACTAGACGACCGATTATTTTGCTGCTAGTTGTACAAAAATGTCTGGTAATTAAACATGTTATTAAAAACAGAAATATTCAAGAAAACACATATTCTATATTTAATTTAAAATAGGGTTCCATTAAAAAAATAAATATCCATTCAAAATATCTCTATGAATAGTTGAACCGTTCATGGGTTGTGTCACCTATGATATACTGACGAAAACTAACAAGTTCGACAACGGTCTATGACTGGTGACTCACCTGATGATTTTAGCCGTCTACTAGATATTGGCGATGTAATTCAATGCTAGTCGGGGCATAATACCTGTGGAGTAGTTGTTAGCCACGGCATCATTGATTAAAACTCTTGTATTTAATTAAAAAATATAAAAGTGCATAAAATGCAACAATAAAAAAGTAAAAATTAAACTACTGTAAAAATGCTTAATGTTATAACACTGTATTATGAGAGAAATTTTTATCTAAATCTTTTGTGCGTAAACACCATTATAAATGTGTAAAATTTTGTATGTAAAAATAATCAATTTTTATCAGTGTAGTTTTAACTACCTTGTTGGCCTTAACAAGGTACTAGAATTTTCAATAGATTATTATAGAAATTAATTCGGTAACAGGCGGGATAGAAAAAGGATATAAAGAAAGAAAATAGTTATTTCAGTAAGTTTAGGTGTGAGAAATTTTTTTTAGGTAAGAATTTTTTAAGGCGCGAAAAATGTGGATGTAATACCAAAAGAAAGTCTATTTAGTTGATTATTTTTTGCTTCTTGTAGAAGCGTGGAAGCTTTTGTGTAATTTCGAGAAAAAAATATATATATATTATATTATAATAATATTACAAAAACACGCAGATAAACACACCGTTTGGATAAAAATGCGTGAGATCAGACTCTTTTTAGAAAACAGCATAACATTTATTTTTTGTTGTAAAAATGATTATTTCGGCCTGATAGCTGATCATCCATTATATCAAATTGTTCATGTAGGGACAGTCCATGTGATTCCAATTTACGGAATTACGGAACTTGGGGTTCTCTAGTTTGTTCAATGGAATATTGCTTGAAAGAAAAGTGTCTGTAAGTTCATAGAAAAATACGGTCTTCAGAGCTGGACGAGGCATGGCTCTTTAAATGTCTCGTCACTTTAGTTTTGTAACAAGAATATATAATGCGTTCACACACAGCACAAAACAGGTCATTTCTTTTAACACGTATGTCCCTGTAACCTTCGGGATCACTGTCAAACCACATTTGAAATAATTCCCGTATATTTCTTTTCTCTTTTGGCATTTTATTTCACATTTCCTCCCAACTAATAGTTGTTAATTTAAATTATTTATAAATAGTTATATAGGTAATACAATTTACAGCAGACGTAAAAAAGGTATCGACGCGACACCAACTACTACAAGGTTCCGTAAATAACTGAACAGTTCAAAACGCGAGTCAGCTGTAAAGGCCACTGACCCCTGCCCCGGCTCTGTTAGACTCTGCACGTGCACTAAGCCTAATTATGACTAAAAATATAAATTCGAACACGAAGTTTGAACTAACTTGGAAGAAAAAAAATTGCGAAGAAGAAGTATCCCCTATGTAATAAACCTGTGTGACGTATGTATTGTCCACGTTTGTGGATAATTGAAAATTAAAGCTACTTGTTAAATTTGTGCGAAATGGATTTAGTAATTTTTTTAACAAAGATAATCGGATTTTAATACAAAATTCTGTATATCTAGAACAAAGCGTTTTTGGATATATTTTCAAAGGAAACTTTATATGTATATGAAACTGTCGAATATTTATAATTTTTTATGAGGAGTATGTTCTTTCACGCTTTGTGTGAAATATCCAGGAATAATTCTGGATATACATTCACTCGTTTCCTTACACTGTTCTCCAAATTTTAATATCTGAAGGGACGAGCACACCGCAAACTAATGTACGAGCTGAAATTAAATCCAACCTCAATTGCTCGCCAAAGTTCAAGGAGCTCGTAAAGTATTCAGCATAGTTCTTTCACCACCAAAGCGCTCCCAAATCCCGGAAACCACAGCCTATTAACAGTCTACAACAGTTAAAACTCCTATTACAAAATCAATTTCCCTGGAAGCGCTCTACGGCGTCTTAACTGCAGCTAAGGTCTCCTTGTTAGCCTTAGTCTAAAGGCAACCGTACAGATGGAAGAATAATCATGCGGTTTTGCTCGAGCAAGCTCGTTCAAAAAATAAACAGGTGTCTCCTGGCATTTATACAAAAATTTATTTAAAGACTCAAGATATTTAGAGTTATTAGGCAAAATATGTAGGATACCAACGACAGAACATAGGAGACACATTTACATCTACATTTCACTGAATTTACGCCAAAGTATTATTTAAAATTACACACTAGACGACCAATTATTTTCGTGCTAGTTGTACAAAAATGTCTGGTAATTAAACATGTTATTAAAAACAAGAATATTCAAGAAAACACATTCTATATTTAATTTAAAATAGGGTTCCATTAAAAAAAAATAAATATCCATTCAAAATATCTCTATGAATAGTTGAACCGTTCATGGGTTGTGTCACCTATGATATACTGACGAGAACTAACAAGTTCGACAACGGTCTATGACTGGTGACTCACCTGATGATTTTAGCCGTCTACTAGATATTGGCGATGTAATTCAATGCTAGTCGGGGCATAATACCTGTGGAGTAGTTGTTAGCCACGGCATCATTGATTAAAACTCTTGTATTTAATTAAAAAATATAAAAGTGCATAAAATGCAACAATAAAAAAGTAAAAATTAAACTACTGTAAAAATGCTTAATGTTATAACACTGTATTATGAGAGAAATTTTTATCTAAATCTTTTGTGCGTAAACACCATTATAAATGTGTAAAATTTTGTATGTAAAAATAATCAATTTTTATCAGTGTAGTTTTAACTACCTTGTTGGCCTTAACAAGGTACTAGAATTTTCAATAGATTATTATAGAAATTAATTCGGTAACAGGCGGGATAGAAAAAGGATATAAAGAAAGAAAATAGTTATTTCAGTAAGTTTAGGTGTGAGAAATTTTTTTTAGGTAAGAATTTTTTAAGGCGCGAAAAATGTGGATGTAATACCAAAAGAAAGTCTATTTAGTTGATTATTTTTTGCTTCTTGTAGAAGCGTGGAAGCTTTTGTGTAATTTCGAGAAAAAAATATATATATATTATATTATAATAATATTACAAAAACACGCAGATAAACACACCGTTTGGATAAAAATGCGTGAGATCAGACTCTTTTTAGAAAACAGCATAACATTTATTTTTTGTTGTAAAAATGATTATTTCGGCCTGATAGCTGATCATCCATTATATCAAATTGTTCATGTAGGGACAGTCCATGTGATTCCAATTTACGGAATTACGGAACTTGGGGTTCTCTAGTTTGTTCAATGGAATATTGCTTGAAAGAAAAGTGTCTGTAAGTTCATAGAAAAATACGGTCTTCAGAGCTGGACGAGGCATGGCTCTTTAAATGTCTCGTCACTTTAGTTTTGTAACAAGAATATATAATGCGTTCACACACAGCACAAAACAGGTCATTTCTTTTAACACGTATGTCCCTGTAACCTTCGGGATCACTGTCAAACCACATTTGAAATAATTCCCGTATATTTCTTTTCTCTTTTGGCATTTTATTTCACATTTCCTCCCAACTAATAGTTGTTAATTTAAATTATTTATAAATAGTTATATAGGTAATACAATTTACAGCAGACGTAAAAAAGGTATCGACGCGACACCAACTACTACAAGGTTCCGTAAATAACTGAACAGTTCAAAACGCGAGTCAGCTGTAAAGGCCACTGACCCCTGCCCCGGCTCTGTTAGACTCTGCACGTGCACTAAGCCTAATTATGACTAAAAATATAAATTCGAACACGAAGTTTGAACTAACTTGGAAGAAAAAAAATTGCGAAGAAGAAGTATCCCCTATGTAATAAACCTGTGTGACGTATGTATTGTCCACGTTTGTGGATAATTGAAAATTAAAGCTACTTGTTAAATTTGTGCGAAATGGATTTAGTAATTTTTTTAACAAAGATAATCGGATTTTAATACAAAATTCTGTATATCTAGAACAAAGCGTTTTTGGATATATTTTCAAAGGAAACTTTATATGTATATGAAACTGTCGAATATTTATAATTTTTTATGAGGAGTATGTTCTTTCACGCTTTGTGTGAAATATCCAGGAATAATTCTGGATATACATTCACTCGTTTCCTTACACTGTTCTCCAAATTTTAATATCTGAAGGGACGAGCACACCGCAAACTAATGTACGAGCTGAAATTAAATCCAACCTCAATTGCTCGCCAAAGTTCAAGGAGCTCGTAAAGTATTCAGCATAGTTCTTTCACCACCAAAGCGCTCCCAAATCCCGGAAACCACAGCCTATTAACAGTCTACAACAGTTAAAACTCCTATTCCAAAATCAATTTCCCTGGAAGCGCTCTACGGCGTCTTAACTGCAGCTAAGGTCTCCTTGTTAGCCTTAGTCTAAAGGCAACCGTACAGGTGGAAGAATAATCGTGCGGTTTTGCTCGAGCAAGCTCGTTCAAAAAATAAACAGGTGTCTCCTGGCATTTATACAAAAATTTATTTATAGACTCAAGATATTTAGAGTTATTAGGCAAAATATGTAGGATACCAACGACAGAACTTAGGAGACACATTTACGTCTACATTTCACTGAATTAAACATAAATAGTTTCGTATATTATTTACTTTAGTGAGCTCATTTAGAGGACCCTAAACGTAACAGAGAGCCAGTATGTGAGACAGAGACTACGAGTTAATCTGTCCAAAGTCGATCTAGTTCTCTTAACCAGAAAACGGAAAATAGATGGCTTCAAAAAGTCGACAACAACAAAACCATTCAGAAATCACGAACAGTTAAATTTTTGGAAGTTACTTTGGATGAGATAAGTTAACCTGAATACCCCATAAAAAACCACTGTCATTGTAGATCTACAGGAGGCATTTTGGCAAGATGATGGGGTCTTAATTCTAGAGCAATTTTGTGGCTCTATACAGCAGTGAGCAGGTCCTCATTCACACATTGGAGCTACCACGAAGAGAGTCTCTTCTGTCACATCTTGCAGTTGAGGAAGGAGCAAGAGGGGCTTCATATAGGCTTAAACAGTGAGGACTGTGGCGAGGTAAAGATCAGGACATGGTTGATCTCAGTGAACTATTAGGAAAATAAGATTCTTAACGATAATATATCCTCTACCTACATACACTTTTAACAGAGATTTAAGGCTGGAAATACCAAATTGAGATGCTTGGCTTGCCAACCCGAGGCTCAAATCTCGAATGGACTCGTCTGGTTCACTGACTAGTTGACTGATGGGGACTCAGGAGTGGGTATCTATGGCATGCGACCAAAGGTGAACTTATTTTATCCTCTATCCACTCTATCCACAAGAAAATCTCAAAAAAAATATAGGAATCAGCATATTCAAATATGTAGACAGTCAGGCAGATTTGCATGGTTTTCGACACAACTCGCGTGGTTCTGGAGTTTGTCAATGTCATGCCCCTGTTGAAGTAGTAAAAGCATGTGAACCTAGCCTGGAACTTGGTCGCAGTAACGTGACTGGCAATGAAAGAACCCGCGTGTTGGCTAGCCAGGGCTGAAGTAATCTATTCATAGAGACTGAACCAGTACTCGGAGAACGGTCAGGTGGATCTGGTCTGCGAAAGACCAGGCTTTCATATAGTTCCCATCACCTGAAGCAAATCGGGAAATTAGTTTCCACAGCAGAAGCAACATTAGGATTGCCACAGACTTCTAACGGGTCATGGACATCTAAACAACAATTGGTCTGAGAGCCAGTGCTAAATGCATGTTGTACCATGAAAACGAGGATTCGATATATATCCTGCCATTGCATTTGGTTGGCTTAATGGTAAAAATATATAAATCCTTGGCGGTAGTATTTCTCCTCTGGACATCGGAAAAATTCCAGAGGAGAATCATCTGCTGTTTTAAAATAACTCTGATTAGCGACATGCACAATGGGTCGTAAGACCCGAGTGCTGCGGGTAAGTCCTTATTTCCAACAACAACAATAACAAATTGTTTACAACAATCAAGTGTACAGTATCTTTTATTTACCAGAGACTATATCCACTTGCACGCTCAAATTTTAAATTTCTTTTACTGGACATGCATGGACACCTTTACTGTACGTAATTTCATGAGTGTCTAAAGGGTGCTGTGCGCCTCAATATGTATTTACCGAAGCAACACCCACTCTGTTTTGCATGAGATGTCGTGTGCACTTGCATCTTGATTAATATTCTAATATACGGATACTGCAAAGTAAATGACTGTTCGTAGGTACACCTACGTAAGTAATATGCGCTTTGCTTCTAAATTGTCTTTGTCTGAAGTAGAATATACGTAATATCTTTAATGACTACATTGATCTTTGCAGAAATCACCTGAATATCGAAAAGGTCACTGTGAATGTATTTTAAGGGGCATCTTAAATACAGGGTGAATCTTAAATATGTGCATGTCACTGACCAGTCTCTAAATGCCCCATTTTTTTAAATAACAATCGACTATTGTAGAGTTTAGGTAGTAGTCTCATTGGTTCAAACCCGAAAAATAGTAAAACTTTTACGACCAAATTGGTAACCTCTAATATAGAACATTAAAAAATTATATAAAGAAAAATTGCTTTAAATAAGGTAATAAGTACAGAAATAGATTCAAAGCACTGACTTCTTGTTTACCGCAATGCTTATATCGAAAATCATGACTATACGCTAGATAAGATGCAGAATAATATTGGAGAAAACTTCAAGATGGTATATTTGCAAAGGATTTATCAAGAAACACATTGGTTATTATATTTTCTTTAATATTTTAATTTTATTGAAAATTTGTTGGTATTTATGATGCAAATAATTTTAAATTATACTGAAAATTGTTATTTTAGTATTTTTATACTTTGTTATATTGAACTGAAATAAATTTTATATGCTGTTTAATAATCTTTATACTGAGCAGTGTATGACTTTACTGGTATTTTTTGTGTTATGCATTAACATGAACGAGTTGATTTATATGTATAAGAACCTTTAATTGTGAATATTTTTAGTGAACTATAGTGTATTCAAGTCATATTTTGACCATATTATGGCGGTTTATATGTACAGGGTGTCCCATTTTTATTCTGAAAAAATTCAGGAAAAGGTAGATCCGATAAAATTAAAGGGACTTTACTATATAAACTTATTTCGAAATCTGAACTATTTTCGAAATACAGGGTGTTGAAGTTGAATTTTTTTTATCATTTTTTGTTAATATCACTTAGAGTTGTAAATCAATAGTTCTCAAATTTTGTGTGGTGAATGCCACAGTGCACTAGTAATAATTCACAAAATCTCAGCTCGACAGAAAGAGCCAGTGGCGTGCATTCCGCACTTGCCGATACCTTTTATAAAAAGTATGTGTTACGCCACTGACTGATCTTCAAAATAATAAGTAATTTCAATTGTCCGTGCATTGTTCTGCCAAAAGGCATTCTTACGTTTTTTCCATAATAGGCACTGTTACGGAGTAAACCGGCATTTTATAAAATCATTCCTGATCTTAATTTTAGCAGAACTGTCGTAATCAACAACTCAAACGCTCAACTCAATCACTATTCGTTATTTAAGAAATGTTGAAGCTCACTCCTGGCTAATTGAATATTATCTGTGATTACTGACAATGATTTTTTTTTAAGTTGGAAAAAAAACATTTAAAATTCTCTTGGTGATTTAATAACAAAAATTAATTATAAAATTAATGCACATTAACATTTAATAAAATAAACAGAAACTATATCATTAATGTATCAATGAATATTTAAATATTGTTCAAATTGCAGGCCATTGGCCGCAGTACAGGCCTCACATCTTTTTCTAATTGCTCGTTTAATTTTTTGCATGACGAACCTATTTTGATTTAAATCATGACAGGCAGCTCTAATTCGTTGTTGCAGCTGTTCACGTGAGTTGATCACACTTTCATATACCTTGTCTTTTATTATGCCCCAAATGGAAAAGTCCAAAGGAGTAATATCAGGCGAACGAGCTGGCCAAGGAACAGGGCCTCCGCGACCAATCCATTTGTTAGGATATTGCTCATTAAGCCAACCTACTACTGCCCTTCCCGAGTGGGCGGGTGCTCCATCCAACTGCAGTCAACAATCCGCTCGAAGCTGTAATGCCAAATTTTCCAGAACAACGGGAAGATCATGTTCTAGAAAATCTAAAAATCCATCGGAATTTAAACGTTGAGGCAAAAATACAGGACCAACCAGTTCTCCATTAATAAAACCCAACCAAACATTCACACTAAATTCATTTTGAAATGATGACGCCCTAATAGCGTGTGGGTTTTCATGTTGGTTTACTCCGTAACGGTGACTATTATGGAGAAAACGTAAGAATGCTTTTTTGCAGAACAATGTACGGACAATTGAAACTACTTATTATTTTGAAGATCAGTCAGTGGCGTAACACATACTTTTTATAAAAGGTATCGGCAAGTGCGGAATGCACGCCACTGGCTCTTTCTGTCGAGCTGAGATTTTGTGTATTAGTACTAGTGCACTGTGGCATTCACCACACAAAATTTGAGAACTATTGATTTACAACTCTAAGTGATATTAACAAAAAATGATAAAAAAAATTCAACTTCAACACCCTGTATTTCGAAAATGGTTCAGATTTCGAAATAAGTTTATATAGTAAAGTCCCTTTAATTTTATTGGATCTACCTTTTCCTGAATTTTTTCAGAATAAAAATGGGACACCCTGTATATTAAAATCGTAGATATGTTTAAAGTGTATGTTTTCAGAAGCTGCTAGTTTAGCTTTCAAGGAAATGTGGCCAACTGAACATATAAACAAAAAATATTTTTTTAAAATGTGCAAAAGTTGCATAAAATTTGTTTTTGTGTACACATTTGGTGAGAATAGGAATGGTTCAAAATTTCTTTGAAGTATCGACTAAAAAAATCTCTAATTTAACTTTTTTTTCTTATTTCATATAAAAAGATTTAGTATATACAACACCAACAAGTCAAGGCTGACTTTCTGTCCAGAAGGAAGTCACTCAGACAAATTATTACAGTGAAACAGCAGTTTTCAACAAGTTTTCAATTAATATGCATACATACAACATATAGAGGTCTGAGGATGTCGTAATAAACACGATAAAACGTCGATGAAATATCCTGTGTGTATAAGTACCTACCACCCAACCTAATATAGATCAAAGAGAAGAAAAAATATAAAAAATGTGTCAAGAAAAAATACGAATAGCAAATTCCAGGTCAAGATTTAAATTTATTTTTTTCTTAATTTTTTTATTTTCACTGAAAATATCTGATTGAACTTGGGAACTTCATTATACTTTCTTTTTATCATTTTCTTGAACCAGTAAATTATATTAATAACATATTTAATATTGGTAATAATTTTTCTAATTAAAATAAAAAATCGGTCAAAATGTTGTCATTTGAGTTGTTTATTTCTTTGATATGATTGATTTATAAAATATATACAGGGTGTCTCAGAAAGACCTCCCGTAAATACAGGGGGTGATAGTACGACAAAAAATAAGAATTTTTTTGTCTTATGAACTATGTATATTGTATATGTCTATCTCGTCTTGTTTTCGAGATACAGAGCGACAAATAAAATTTTTTAAATAGAATTTTTACGAAAATTTCCAAACGGTGCAAAATATATTTATGAAATTTGGTATTTCGGGGTTTTTAAGGATGACAAATACGCTGGTCTAATTCCTTTTTGGATATTTCATAGAGGGTGCTAGTTATGCTATATATTCCTATTAAATTTTAAGTTTTAATTTTTCTTAAGGTTAGGTTTTTTATCATTCGCGCTCCAATTTCTAATGTACAATTTTATTTTATAAAAATAATGTACTCTTGTTAGAATTTCCTAATGTGGACGGTTTTCGAGAAAAAAAGGTTTTTAATTAAACTCTTATGAATATTACGGTGTATAAAATAAGTGACTTTTCTAAAAGTAGGCTTATGTCAGAACTTATTGATGGATGTCTCATAAACAATGCATACATTCTCAGTAATATTTTAAACTCTAATTAATTTATATTAAAATTTTAGAGTTTTTTAGTGACTGTAGTAAGTAATGATTAATTACAGTCATTAAAATTATATTCAAATTTTTAAGAATACATTTTTAATACAAAAAAATATAAATAACTAAAAAAATTAAGAAATTCAACGGATATTAGGTAAAACGGCGAATTTTTTGAAAATTTGTCTGCTCATCATTTATAATAATCTTCATGGTTCTCAGAAATAAGCTTTCTGTGTATACTCATCATTTCTAAGCCATTGAGATGATTTTGTACCATAGTACATATTTCTCAGCCAGGTTTTTATTATTATTTTTTTAATTTAAAATTCCAGAGCTAAATTTTTAAAATATCGAAATATGGAAATGTATTACTTTTGAACATAAAATTTTATATTATTAAATTCTTTTGCCAACAAATATTTATACTAATTTATTACAACTGTTTTTAAAAAAATATAAAGTAGTGTATTAATTTTCAAAATTGAAGTTTAAGTAAATAAAATATTTAATTAAATATTTTCAATCTAATAATTTCTTAGCTTAAGAAAATTTTTGTACTTTTTTCGAGTTTTTAGGGGCAGCTGCCCCGTCTGCTCCCCCTTGGCGACGTCCTTGTACATGGATACTATTACACAAGTATTATACTGAATACTGAATACATTCTAAATGAGTTAAATCTTTTGCCAACAAATATTTATACTAATTTATTACAACTGTTTTTAAAAAAAATATAAAGTAGTGTATTAATTTTCAAAATTGTAGTTTAAGTAAATAAAATATTTAATTAAATATTTTCAATCTAATATTTTCTTAACTTAAGAAAATTTTTGTACTTTTTTCGAGTTTCTAGGGGCAGCTGCCCCGTCTGCTCCCCCTTGGCGACGTCCTTGTACATGGATACTATTACACAAGTATTATACTGAATACTGAATACATTCTAAATGAGTTAAATCTAGCTCTGCCTCTTTGGCCTTCTCGTGGTTTGCAATTTCCAGATTCATTCGATAATGTATCACTTTAATACCCTATCACATAAATAATTATTACATCCTTTATCTCAAAACCCGCTGATATTAAATTTCCCGTCACTTGATTCAATCTCCTAAGAGGTAATTTCAAAAATACACCGACATAAGTCTGGTTATTTATTTAAAATGTAATTGCCACACCTGTGTCGCCTATACCAGCTAGGTTAGATGAAAAGGCGAGCAATTCTCCACGGCCTCCGTTTGTTGCCTCGTGCTGCTGTAACTTTTTATTATTTCGCTCTCCGCTCTGCCTCTTTCGTATGAGGAGATTAAAACTCGCGACCCACTCCGTTTTGTGGACAATTATTTTAAAACAAAGGAGAAAAAGAGATTTCGCTGGGCAGCGAATATGTGACTGTCAAATGAGTGTCGTTGGGAGATACGGAAAGCTTTTTTAATCATGTTTTGGTTGTGGTTTAAGAAAAAAAAAATACATGCGTTGTTAGCTAACACGATAAATATTGTAGAAGTTATAAATTCATTATTCTTCTACAGTAATTACTGTTTCTTAGCTATTCATCGCCTTTTCGACCAGAATCCGGCGAAACTTAACTTATTAACAAAGTTACAAATTTAAAGTTTGTAACTCGTAAAACTTCTGAACTTTATAGTAAAGTAAAACTAGTTCTCTTAATTATATAAAACTGCAGTTAAGGCTAGACAAAGCTCAGAGAACCTGCATAATTGCATTTAAATTTACATTATTACTACAGATATACTGAATAATGTTTACAAACATACAAATATATGAATTCATATAATATAAAGGGTGACGGCCCATTAGAATTATTTCAGATTACTTCGATTTGAATTTTGAAATTTTCAGCAACTTCCTCTAGGGTGGATTTGCGGACCCATGTTTATATGAAATTTTTGTCTTATTTTTAGTCGACAAATCTACCCTCAAAGTGAAGTACCACTATTTCCGAACACCCTCTATAGCACATTTTAGACTTAGGATTGACCGTTTTCGAGATATTTTGATTTTTAGACAAAAATTGACAAACGCAGTCAGTAAAATTTAGTTTTCCTGGAAACACAGGTTTATTTTTTTGTGCGAATTGGACATTCCGTAGAGGAAGATCTAATTTATCGGATTTGACATGAAAATGTTTAAGTTTTTATACGGGGTGGTCAAAAAAAATGATCGAATATGAAATTCAGGAAATGTGAAAAACTCGATTTTTTTAAATGGAAACCCCCAATTTTTTAACGTATTCGCATTCTGCACTAAAATTAAGTGTAATTTTGTTAAAGTTTCCCTATACCTAAACCCAGTTTTAATTTTAATTACCAATAAATATTTCCCTTTTCCTGAAATGGTGTTTCCATTTGTTTCGCACATTTTAGGTTGGATTTAGGTAAGTAACAATCAACATGACAACTGCCACAGGTTTTTAATTATCAAATTTATTTTAATAAATGTCTTCCTTCAACTTCTAAACATTTTTCACATCTTCGGATTAGTTCCTTGTGGGTCGCTTTCTAATAGGTTCAGTTATATTTCAGAAAGTGTAAAAGAAAAGAAATTGCGCAAGAAAAAGCTTTTAGCTCAGCTTCAATATCTTTATGTTTTCTCTATATAGTTTTCAACATTTATTTTAGTAAAGTATGCCTATGGAAAAAATAATAAATTACGAAAAGTAAGAAAATAATTTTTTAACATTCTCTTTCAATTATTATTCGTTAAAGGGAATTCCGTTTTTTATCTTTGGCGTACAGTTTCAAAAGTTGGTTAAAATCTCATAAAGTTTTTAAAAGTCACAGAGGACGCTAAGTACTTTTAATCGTCGCAATATTCTGATAAAGTCTCTTTCCTGTCACCAAAGCGTTTTGTGTAAAAACGAATTAAACGTTTTTAATTATAATTAACTTGGAGAGCCTTTAAATTTTTATGAAATGTACGTAAACATGTAAATGAAAAGCTTCTACAGAAGAAGATTAACTTATTATTATTTTTCTCCTACGTATCATTTAAATAAATTAGTAGTTAAATTTTTTAAGAACAAAAGTCATAAAACCTCGTAAAATAAGCAAACATTTTCATTAAACTATGGTTTTTAGAGGTACTATATAAATATCTAATCTAACTGCTTAGGTTTCTATTATAATAGCAGATTCGTTTAAAATAAAAACTTTTTCAATTATAAAATTAACCCACTTTTCTCAATAATTGTACATCATATTTCACAATATTCGAAACCAGTAGCTGCGTGATATAAACCATCAGGTCAAAGGTGTCTAAAATTGCCATAAAACATTTTCAAATATTTTAATAACAAAACATGTCTAGAAATATACGCATATTTTAATAATTTATATTTAAATATTTTTATTATAATAATAATTCGTATAACATTTTTTTATACATTCTGTAGTTTAAAAAAATATGAGCAAAAATGAATTTGTTAAAAGATAGTCCTTATATCATTTTTAATATAATTTTTTGTGCATAGGTATTTAACATAACGAAAAAAAAATGAATTTTAATAAGTAGAACATCTTGTCCTACCTACTACAAACACAAATTTTTAAAAATGTCTACATTAATAAAAGATGCACCAAAACATAATTTATAATATTTCCTGTACCAGTTTTATATCAAATCCATAATCCTTATTCAAAAGAAATAAAAAAATTAAGAAAATGCATTTTGTATAAGAAAATGTTATTTAGATAATCAGTTGCTTACCTGAAAGAAAGTTATAAGGTGGTCAATTGGATAAAAACCAAAAAAATAGCACACTGTATGTCATTTTCTTACATACTGTATTACACGCAAATAAATAAAGACGCATTCCAATTAAGAAACTTCTTGCTCAAACCATTTTAAAGTTTTTTTTTAAATATTATTCTTTGTCCATGTGGTGTCACTTACAGAGGGCTGTATCTTGGTAAGCGCTGACTTTTGTATAAAGGTGATTCACAACAATCAGAACTGGTATAGCTATAATACAATATTTACAAATTAAATTTAATTAATTTAAAGTCGGTTTGATTTGACAAATGCCTATTTATTCAGTATTACTGTGGTTTTCATGGTGTTCCTATTTCCGTGGTTTACTGTTAACATAAGTTTTACTATTGTTCAAAATTGCCTGTGCGTATATATTGTTTAAATTCATGGTGAAGCAAATCAAAATACATTAGCAGCTTCTTGCTTTGTTCTGAACGCTTTCCGGAATGACATATGCCAAACGAGGGAGTGAACGAGATGGAGATTGGACGAGTCCACAGCATATTGTACGCATTGTAGCCGAGGAATAAATTTTAAATTATGGAAAAAAGTCTCCACAGGTACACAGCAAATCGTTGGACAAGCCTCCTTATTGTCAAAATTAACAGTGTAGCGCATATTGTACGAGTCTCAATGTATGCTATCATACAGAGTGTATTGAAGCATTAGTACTAACAGATTATTCCTTAAAGGTTAGATTTTATGAATAGTTGTTACGACAAACTGCTCAAAATCTCTCATATGTTAGTTATAAATGAAGCAATATTTAAATGAAATGGCATAAATAATAACACATATACCTGATAAGGAAATGGGTAATTGAATTAAAATATATCTTAACGGGAATGCTATTTATTAATTTGTAGCTTTTAATCTGCCATTAAAATTTGGCACCATTTTAGTTGCACCCTTTATAAAAATAATATAGTAATAAAGTAATAACATATAACTAATAATAACTGCATCAATAGTTGTTCGACCTTTTTGGCTATAAATTTTTATTTTATACAAGAAACAAACGTTTTGCAAGATTTCTAATTATACGTTTCTGCTTAAAAAAGCATATGTTTTTATCATCTAACAATAAAAACATATTTATTTAAATATTATAGTTATTATTGTTAAAAACATATTTATTTAAATTAGTTAGTAGTTATTACTGTGATATCGTTAATTTGCTTAAAATCAACGCTAATAAATATTTGATATCATGAAAATTATATTTTTCGATCGCTTTGTTAAACTTTACTAATGGAGTATCGAAGATGTCCTTAGTTATTCTATTTTTGTGCCTATTAAAAATTTCGCAAATACAGGGTATTTCTGAAATAAGTGCGTTCCTTGAAAAGGGTGACAGAGGGATGAGAAATTTTTATTAAGCTACTGTTGGTCTAAATGCTTGTGGTTTCGAGAAAATTAATTAAGAAAATTAACCATAAATGTAATCCGATCCTGTACATCTTGTGCACGTGCGTTGTGTGTTGAAGTATTACTTTAGCCGGCGAATAAAGTGTTTTCTGATCAAGAACTAGCAGATATGGTGTTAGTGTATGAAGAATGTCAGTACAATTTAAGTGAGACGTCGTTTGTATGCGTTACCGTAACAGACGACAACCTAACAGTAGAACAGTGCGAAAGGCAGTTCAAAGGTTACAGGATACCAGGAATGTCCACCGCGGCAGCTTCAATATGCCGCACTAGGGACGGCTTTATCCGTTGTATAATCCTTCGTGTGAAACATTTTTTTAAATATAAAGTTTAATGTTTTAGACCATTAGTTGCTTAATAAAAATTAGGTACTTATTTTCGTACCCTCTATCACCCTTTCAAACAACGCACTTATTTCAGAAACACCCTGTATTCTGGTAGAACGAATACGGCGATCAGGTATATTACATCAGGAAAATTAGCGAAAATAAAAGGGAAACTCGAAAAAATTCCTGTCCGCGATATTATTGTAAAATTGTCTAAAGGAACATAATACAAGACATCTCTTATTTTGTGAGTCAAAAACTTTTATTAGCTAACTTTTCTATTTAAACAAATAAGTGAGGAAAACAGGTTTTTCACTTTGCAGGGAAAACCATCAATTTTAGCGAAAAGTGACTCGCAGACAGCTTGTAGGGAGTAAAATTATCTACTAAATGAGACTTGTTAAATTAAAATCGGTTAATAAACAAAAAAGTTATTACAAAAAAAACAAGAACAGTGCCCATTTTTAAATTTGTTTATAACTATCTCATTTAATGTTAAAATTTTATAAATCCTATGAAAAGTTGAGGGTTTTGCTATATTTTAAAAGTGTGCCAAAAGTGGGCGCTGTAGGTGCAATAGTTTTCGCACAATTCAATTTGTTTATAACGGAAGCTCCAAAAGTTATGAACTTTAAGCCTCTGTACAGGCGTTAATTTTCAACCAAACATGATTCTGATAGCGTCATTGTAATCTTAAAGACGTAATTAAGCGACCTCTTAAAAAATATCACCGTTTTTTTGACATTAACATTCTCAAATTGTGTATTAAAAAACCGTGCGTTTTTCGCTTATAAACAATTTGAATAAAATTATTGCTATTTATGCTACCTTACCGAAAATAGATAGATTCAATGTATAGCTGGCAAAAAAATACAATTTTTTTTTTAAAAGCACCCTCTACGACCAACAGGAGCCAAGAAACGAATATTTTTTAAAAAATCGTAGCTCAATTGTTTATAAACATTAAGACCCGAACTTTTCGCAAAATTAAGTATAAAAGATGCATTTTTTCTGGGGTTCAGGGCTATTCTACGAATTCGTAAATACGCCCACTGTTATTTTTTCGTCGAGCTACCCCAGTTAAAAAAAAGAAGTTTCTACGATAAATAGAAGCCGAGATATTGCAATATTTTACAGCGCGCATCAATTTGAACGCGCGCGACTCGCTTGGACGAGCTTGCCCCATCATCACGCCGGACAGTTTACTGCAAGTACCTTCTCTTTAAAGAGCTCGTGAGTCGTTAATTTTCCACATTTTTCAATGCAATTCACGGGAAATCATAGTATACGTCGTAAACTTTAATGTTTATAAACAATTGCGCTACGATTTTTTTTTTAAATTCTTATCTTGGCTCCTGTTAGTCGTAGAGGGTGCTTTTAAAAAAAAATTGTATTTTTTTGCCAGCTATCCATTGCATCTATTTTCGGCGAGGTAGCATAAATAGCAACAATTTTATTCAAATTATTTATAAGCGAAAAACACACGGTTTTTTAATGCACAATTTGAGAACGTTAATGTCAAAGAAACGGTGATATTTTTTAATAGGTCGCTTAATTACGTCTTTAAGATTACAATGACGCTTTCAGAATCATGTTTGGTAGAAAATTAACGTCTGTACAGAGGCTTAAAGTTCATAACTTTTGGAGCTTCTGTTATAAACAAATTGAATTGTGCGAAAACTATTCCACCTACAGTGCCCACTTTTGGCACACTTTTAAAATATGGCAAAACCCTCAACTTGTCATAGGTTTTATAAAAATTTAACAATAAATGTGATAGTTATAAACAAATTACCTGGGGACTGAAACCAAAGATGTCACACTGGTTGTATACGTCGATAGTAAGACCCAAGATTCTTTACGGCGCTGTGTACCCCGACAGCTGCACTAGAAGTCATGCTAAATCTGCCACCGCTGCATATAGTGATGGAGAGAGAAGCGCGGCTAGCAGCATATCGACTCAGGAATAATAATGACTGGAGGGGTGGTTCCCACTCCAGGATCAAAGATACATCTATGTCGGAACCAATTCTTGGGATGGTATCCGACAAGATGGTTCCAAAGTTTCACTTCCACAAGCCATTTGAGACTCGAATAGATGATCAAAGCGAGTGGGAGGAAAGGTTTAATACCCTGGAAAGGTGGAGCCTAGTATGGTTTACAGATGGCTCCAAAATGACCAGAGGGACGGGTGCAGGAATATATGGACTCAGACCCAGATGGAGTGCAAGCTACAGTCTGGGGGAGTTCCCTACTGTATTCCAAGCAGAAATCTTCGCAATAATGGCGTGTCTGGCAGAGAATGTACGTAGAGGTTATAGACGTAAACTCATATATATATTCTCTGATAGTCAAGCTGCAATTAAAGCTTTAGCCGCACACAAGGTAAGTTCAAAACTGGTGTGGGACTGTTTACAGATGCTCACTGAACTGGCCACCAACAATACAGTCAGACTGTGTTGGGTGCCAGGGCACAAAGGCATTTGTGGAAATGAGAAAGCGGATGAACTTGCGAGGAAGGGATCCGAGACAGTGTTCATTGGCCCGGAGCCCTTCTGTGGCACATCTCCCAAGGTAGTCAGGCGGGCTCTGGGCAAATGGACAGAGACAGAACATAGGAAATACTGGACTTCAAGGCCAGGACATAGCCATTCCAAGGAGCTTATGGAGTATCCTTCGAATGGAAGAGCGAATGAGTTACTGAGCTTGAATAGAATCCGGCTCAGGAAAGTGACAGGACTCATAACGGGACACTGTCACTTTAAGAAACATCTACATAGACTAAAGCTTGTAGACAGTCCGGTCTGCCGAGGATGTGAATCGGCGGATGAAACTTCTCTGCATATCCTGGGCGAGTGCCCGGGATTTGCACGTAGCAGAATGGCGCTCCTTGGGAGACCCTATTTGGAACCCAAGGAGCTGAGAGAAGTGTCAGCAAGGAAGCTTTTGGACTTTGTAAAAAGGACAAATCTTCTTGCTGAATAGGACTAGTAGTGGGACGCACAATAGGCCTAATTAGGCCGCAGTGCTATGGGACTTTTTAAAGGACCAACCACTAGATGAAGAAGATGAAGAAGATGAAGATAAACAAATTAAAAAATGGGCAATTTTCTTTTTTTTTCAATAACTTTTTTGTTTATTATCCGATTTTATTTTAACAAGTCTCATTTTGTAGATAATTTTATTCCCGACAAGCTGTCTGTGAGTCACTTTTCGCTAAAATTGATGGTTTTCCTCACTTATTTGTTTAGAAAAATAGAAAAGTTAACTAATAAAAGTTTTTGATTCACGAGATGAGAGTTGTCTTGTATTATGTTCCTTTAGACAATTTTACAATAATCTCGCGGATAGGACTTTTTTCGAGTAAAAATTTTATTTGCTTGGCCTATATCTATACTTATTGGCGACAGTAAATATAGACTGTCAAGTCATAACTTACGTACGAATGTTACAGTTCGTCCAATTTTTGTGTTTCAATATGCAAATATTAAATTCTCTACGAAACGGTTCATACGAGGCATATCCAGTATTGACAATTTTTTTTTATAATCAAAATATTTTACAAATTTGATCCTAAATAATTCCTGAACTTATTATTTGTTTTAATGAAACTTAGCAAATTATACGACGTATTTATTATTACATTTACATTATTTTTAAGAATTAAATTTTTTGAAATTCCTAGATCTGTTGACTCATAAATTGTATAAACATATTGTTCGGGTATACCAACTTTTCGGAAGGAAATATTTTACATTCATGTTACTTTTTCACTGTAACTTCTGAATCGTCGCCGATTTCTAATAAGCGATTTAATAAAACAGTCCCCAGAAACACCGGATAAAGTCCGCATCTCCCACAATTTAGGACCCGGAGACAGAACTAATCCACTTACCTCCTCTCGCGTTCCTTGCGTTGCAGCTTCTTCTTCTTGAACGCCTTCTTGACGCGGAGCAGCAGGAAGGCTGCGCGGTCGATCGTCAGCGCCGAATATTGCTTCTTTTCTTCCATTGTGAATAAATTACAGTCCGCAGATTTAATAAATCCCCCCGGTTAATCCCGCGACCTGGAAAAAAGTTCGAGCCTGTTAAACGGGACTTTACGAGTTGAAATCAGTCTCGTAAATTGAAAGGGTGGTACTGGGGAATTTCTTGATTGAAATTTCTAACCTTTACATACGCACATTTTCACTTAAAACCTTAATCCAAATGTATACGCGTCTTCAATACAGGGTATCTCAAAAAATCACGAACCAAGAAACCATTGCACCGGTGACCTTGGATTTGACTTTGATCTTAAGTTTCAAGATCAAACAAAGGTCAACTTGAAAATATTAAATGCAACGCCCTATTTTTTTTCTGGCAGCAATCGATTCCGATAGAGCGCCAAATTTTACGTGTAAATATCAAAAAATGTTTCCTGTATGTCAGAAAACGTTTCCTATATGTCCTTATAGGTCACTTAGAGTTCTGACTGATTTTTCTCTGAATAAGGGGAATTTAAAACGTTCAAGTAAAAAATCTGGGGCGCGACGAGAGCGTTGTCCATGCGCATGCGCGAGCCCGGCGCTCCTTCTCCCGCGTGCAGGTCGTTCATTACCGTTAAATTTTACTACTGCTAGTGCGTTTATTACATAAACTGTCAATGAAAAACTTTCTGAAAATAAAAGTTTAACCCTTTCTTTAATTGTCTCTAAAATCCCGGTCCGATACGTTAATTAACAATTAAACGCTATCTTGGGAATAGATGATTTCTCTCTTTTTTTAAATTGCCGTAAAAATAAGCTCTATTTAATGAAAAAGAGTGAATTCCCGAGCGGCTTTTGCTTGACCCTGGGATAATTTGTTTATAACGCTGTTTCACTTTCGATTTTCTTATTTGGTATTATCACTCTACATACCTTTCCCTTTCATAAAGTACAATAAAATGTCTACTAATATTTTTTCACGTTCAAACTCTAAATGGCCTGGAGTACAGAACTATTAATGTTGATAATTAAAATTTGATGTGAGGGCCATCTAGGAGACATATCTAATCATCTGTTAGAGTAGTTTCAAAATCTCATGAGCCGCGAAATGCGCGAAAGGCGTGGCGTATCCACATAATTCTTCTAATAAGCACGTTGCCAAAACATTGGCTCAGAATTAGACCACCTGCCTCATGACAACCAGAAATGAACTAAGGCGCTCCGGCATCAATAAAGTCAACTGGCGAACATTTGTTATATATAGATTTTACTAAAATAATAAAAATAGGGCATTTTATTATGATATCTGTAATCGGAGCAAAGACTTGTTTACGCTACGAAAGCTCGAGATAGACTATGAATAATGGATGTAATGTTTTTAGGATGTAGAATAATATAGGCGACGCGACGGTCGGAATTATGTTTCTGCGCATATGAAGGTCAAAGTTCATAAGATTTCGAAACAACTCTACATCAAATCCGAGAGCACCATCTAATTTATCATTCAAAATATTACAAATTTCTCTTAAAACAATTTTGTCGAGTTTTTCAGAGAAGCATGAGTTTCGTCTCCAATTGACCTGCAAAGACATGGAGTAATTTTTTTTTAATCAATTTTCGGACTCTATTGATCGCTTGCATAAAAAAAATAGGGTGTCCCTTTTAATACTTTCAAGTTAACCTTATTTTGACCTTGAAATTTGAAGTCATGAAAAAGTTCGAAATTTTAAAGGTTATATATTGCATATTGCACAAATGTTTAAGTACCTACTAAAAATTTTACTTTAACTTTTCTTGGAAAGTGCAAAGTATTCTTCCATACTTGTTATTAGAATATTAGAGTCCTGCAAGTATTATTATTAGGTTTGTTTTCCAGTACTGTCAGTAATTTAGAAAATAATAGCAATTCCTATTTGCCATTATTTTTCATAAACTTTTCGTGATTTTTAACTTTCTTATGGCATCGGCATCACATTCCGCATACGAAAAGTTTATCTTGTGTATCGGCACAAAATAGGTGAAAATCTTAAGTGAGATTTTAACTAGACAGAATTTAAAATGGTGGGTACTAAATGTGACAAAACCTTTTCCTGTTTACACTGAATTAGCGAAAACAATTGTTAGTTTTATTTAAGAATTTTTAATAGTACTTGTAATACAGATTTCACTGATTTTGTTGATAACGATAAAAAACAGATAATGACAAATATACAGGGGGGACTTTTTCAATATTATATAAAAAATTAGAAAAACATTGTACAGGGATGGCCAGAAGTACGGAATAAAATTCATATCTTTTGAATGAGTTAATTTTTTTTAAAACGCCGAAACACGTTAACTGATTTTGATTTTTTCCCATCTTTCGGTTATATAATAATTAATTTTTCTTCAACCCCCTAACCCCCAGCTACCCCTACTTTTTTTTTCAAATGGAAACATAAGGCATGAGGGGGCTCGTTGAAAAGCTTATAGAAAACCGAATCCAGCCATACCAAATAAACAAGTTTTATTTTTTCAATAACAAGTTTTTTTTCATTTAGAAATTGAAACAACTAGATAATTTACAAAAATAAACTCAATGTCGCAAATGCTGAAAATGTCCTCCATTCACTATTTGGCATTCTCCAAGACGATAGTAAAAGCTGTCCACAGCATTCTGAATGACTTCAGCTGGTAAATTATGCATCTCCGCCCTAATCTTGTTCTTTAAATTCTCAATATTATCCGGTCTGTCCTGGTAGACTCTTTCTTTCAAATATCCCCAAAGAAAATAATCCAGGGGTGTTAAGTCGGGGGATCTTGGCGGCCATTCAACTGTACCCCGTCTACCAATCCAGCGATTTGGAAACATTTCATCTAAGTATCTTCGAACATCAATACCAAAATGTGGGGGAGCGCCATCTTGTTGGAACCAAATTCTTTCATTCGGTATATCTGGATCAATTTCATGAGGGAAAATCACAGCTAGAGCAGGTATCAGGTCAAATGTTAGGAAATCCAGGTAGCGTGCGGCAGTAAGATTTTCTTCAAAAAAGAATGGGCCCAAGATTCTGTTGTTGATGATACCTGCCCATACATTAACTTTTTGTGGATGCTGCGTATGCGATTCGCATGTCCAGTGTGGATTTTCCTGGGACCAAAAGCGATAGTTGTGCCTGTTAACCACTCCATTTAAATAAAACGTAGCTTCATCCGAAAAAAGTACGTCTCGTTGAAAACCATTATTGTCGTCACACCGTCTCATCATTTCCTCACAAAATTGTAATCGCCTATCATAATCGTCTTCCAAAAGCTCTTGGACAAGACATACCTTATAGGGGTGGTATTTCTCTTGTTTCAGAAACATTCGAATTGCAGTTCGAGAAGCATCGTGATTGCGGGCCAATGAAACAGTTGAAGTATGAGGATTTTCAACAAGTTCTAATGCAATGTCTAATTTCTTTTCTTCATTCAAAGCACGTGCCCGTCCAGTTTTGGGCAAAGTCTGTACTGTACCGTGTTCCTCAAATTTGTGAAATATTTTACTAACTGTCCCTTGCGAGATTTGGTTTTCGGGATATTTCGCATTAAATAAATCGCGCACTTCAGCCTGACTTCTTATTTTGTCTCCACATCCAAGCAATATCAAGATTTCGATGCGTTGCCTTTCCGACAATACCATTGCAATTCAGTAAATAACTTGATTTTGACACAATAGTAACGTTTCGAACTCCAATTTACAACTAAAGCGAAAAATTAACCAGAAAGCCTGGCAAGTAAGTGGTGCCAAAAAAACGCAACATAAAAAATATATCTTTTTTGCGTTAGCAGTGATAGGTACAGTTTCAAATTCTTTATTTTATTCTGTGCAAATTCATGGAGGATAACACTGAAGATAATTAAATTTTATTTCACTTGTTAAGTAGGTGTTTTATACAACCCTAAAAACCTTGCTATTGAAAAAATAAAACTTGTTTATTTGGTATGGCTGGATTCGGTTTTCTATAAGCTTTTCAACGAGCCCCCTCATGCCTTATGTTTCCATTTGAAAAAAAAAGTAGGGGTACCTGGGGGTTAGGGGGTTAAAGAAAAATTAATTATTATATAACCGAAAGATGGGAAAAAATCAAAATCAGTTAACGTGTTTCGGCGTTTTAAAAAAAAATAACTCATTCAAAAGGTATGAATTTTATTCCGTACTTCTGGCCATCCCTGTATAATGAATTACATATTTGGTTTGAGCTATTTTTCCACTGTAATGAAAGATTGATTTTTTAATTTTTTTTCAGAATATGTAAACAAGAATAGCTTAGTACTAAATTTGATCAGACCAAAACAGTGAAGACACAGTGTGCCACATCAGCAATATCTATATATCTTTTTCAGAATGATTTCTGTTATCAATCGCATTCGTCAATCGTATTTATCTTAAGCTTTGCTGAATAGAAAAACGAAAATAATTAATTCTTTGGAAAGACTACCAAATATCGAAAGCTCAATTTTTTAATCTTTCATTTTATATTTTTACGACACACCGCCTCTATCAAAGTCGATATTTTACAACTCCCTATAAAACTCGTCTTAGGTTGACCCATATGCCCCATCATCTGTATGTACTCGTCCATTTAGCAGGAATAAAATTTATGGCTGCGGTGAGATGCTGGTGTCATAAACCAGCTTTTTGCGTATAGTAGCAGGTGTTGTGGAGGATCAGTGAAGGAAAACGAGAACTAAAAAGTGTGCTTAAATTCATGTAAATATTTCATCAGCAAGCTTTGGATGTTCTGTTTACAGACCCTGAATCCATGACGAAATATATACTGTTATTGATGTACAGGGTGATTGTTTGTAAGAAAACTTATTTTGACTAGGTACAGCTTTTGTACCTCTGATAATGTATTTATTTTTGGTATTTTTATGGCTAACAGATTTTTTAAGTCAGTATTCCAGTAATGTTTTCCTGTAATTCAGCACGTTATTAAGAAAAAATTTTGTGGATATTTAGAAAAGTTCGCTTTTTCACGGGAAAGGATTTTATAAAAAAATTATCAATTAGCATTATTGACCAAGAAGAGAAGATATGACTAACTTCAATTTGTGTCACACATCACCAGCAAAGCTGAATTTTGCTACATGATACACATGATTATATGTATTAAATAAATATTATAAATTGATAAAATTTTATTAAAATTTCATACATTTTCCACGAAAAAATCTGTTGTAACTTTTGTTTCCAAATTACTATTGAAAATTACTGAAAAAAATATTCTCAAATGATTACACATAAATCTTATTTAAACGATTGCATTAATAAAAATTGCAAATCCAACAGACATAAGTAACGATATGCAATATTGAAATAAAAAAACAAATAGCATTCATTCATCCAAACGCAGCCAACATATTTCAAAAACACTGTTCAAAATGATTACAGCTTCTTATATGCCAATAAATAAGAAATTCTGATACTGTATTCATAATAACCATGATAGATACCGAGAACAACAATTAGCAGGTCTGTGTATGTGGTAGAAATAAAACTAACTAATCAAGTATAATAAAGACATAAAAGCCTTGGATGTAACCAAGAACTAAATTCTGATTTCAAAATATTTTTTTAAATTCTGTAAAAAATTTTAAGTAAAAACTACAACACTACGATTTGGTAAATGTTTTCACAATATATTATTACTTACTGCTAAAAATATAGAAGTACACATAAATTATGGATTTCAATGGATTATTAATAAATTTAATACATTTTCTTGCGGAATCGTTTTAATAAAAGTTGCCTGGAATCATGTGGGCCAAGTAAAGAAAATATGTTTAGCTTTACAGAGTTACATGACTTTGTTATTTTAAATGGAACACCCTGTATATTACTGCATTTTTGAATTCCTTGGTTAATATTGGGTAGAGTTTATTAAATGTACCTACATTTATATTTGTACATTGTGCCTTCTCGACGCTGTTACATAGCTACTTTTTCGGATTTTAGAAAAGAACCTGATTGAAAGGGCATTCAATTTTGCATTCACCCATGACAATTAATATGGGTCACTTCATTTGAAAAAAAAAGTTGTTCAACTCGTAAGATTATTAAATGTAGGTCTCAGTATTTCCGAGTCTGAATAACGTACACGTTTTGCTCACAGGTGACAAGATAGAGTAATTTATGCTAAAACGAACTGTGAAAACTACAGGTTTCTAACTCTTACGGTTTAAACGCTATCTAGCCTCATTTAGAGAGCTGAAATCGTGCTTTTTTTTCAAAAACAACAGATTATCTCGAAAATGGTAAGTTTTAAACATCAAGTGCATTTAATAAACTCTACCTAATATTAACCAAGGAATTCAAAAAACCAATAATATACAGGGTGTTCCATTTAAAATAACAAAGTTATGTAGCGCCCACGCGAACTGGAATACCCTGTAAAGCTAAAAATATTTTTATAAATTTTACAGTTACAGAGTTACACAAGAAGGTATATATGAAAATATGTTTTATACATTATTACAATTGTGTTTTTCTTTTTTCTCACAAACTGAAAGTATATTTCCTTCAGATTGTTATTACTACTTTTACAACGAGGATAGTATCAATTTTTTCATATTTCAATTTGATGTTGATAACAGTAATGTTCTATTATAATTTTGCATAATTAGAAAATGTTATGTGCTAACGGAAACAAATAAAATACAATAAAGGAATTTAATTGCTAGTCGAAGAGTATCGTGTTTAACGTGTATAATTATTTTAATATTCTGATATTAATTCGGAAAATTTCAAGGCACACCTCTGTCGTGGTAAATTGTCACAGTAGTTCTGCTAACAGAACTTTATTGGCTTATTCTTTTCTTGGAAACCTATATCAGCAAATATTGTACAGAATGTAGTTATTTCCCATAACATCAGCAGTTAGGAGTCCTGTGGGGTTAGATATTTTCTTTATACCTAGATTTCTATTACCCAATCATATTGTTTGATGTCATTTGACAAGATTTTTTAGAACAAATTTTTTGAATTTGTTTAAATTAACTCAATCTTCAAAATAGAGTAAGAACTATGAGAGCTTATAATGGAATATAGGTTTTTCTTTAATTTTCAAGAAACGTCAGGTTTTGTTAAATCCTGGATTTAACTAGTCAGCTTGACTTTTCGATATTTTTGATATAAATAATTATACCATTAATTGAAAATACTTTAAACCGCCTTGATTCAATTTTGGATCGAGAAAGGTGGAAGTAAATCATGAAACAGGAATTTCTCTATAGCAGGGTAATAAACGTCACACCTTCCGAATTGTTTGTCACCCCAAACAACCCTCAAACCGATGTAAACACGTTAATGAAGGAACTTTTATTTTTCGGCTTATCTTTGTCATAGCGTTGAGAAAACGGAAATTTAATTTTCCAAACAATTTAAAGCAATTTTCCGTTGCAGAACGAATTCATTATGTCATTCTTGTCGGTAATGAAAACAAGCTTGATAAGGTTTCATCACGTGGAATTTTTAGGAAGTTTACGAAAGAAGTATAAGCCACATCAGAAATATTTTTATAGTGCCACGTTTTTCTTACATTTTTTTTTCTAGGCCGGATGCCGACAATATTGCCACTTAAATATTAAATTCACCAAGCAACTTGGGACCCGATTTTTTTTACCAAAATAACAATCAATTTTATTCATGTAACATGGATTTTCAAAAAAAAAGATGTATATTTCAACCAAAAATATTATAATTACAATTTCAAATGTAGAGTAGTATAAAATACAAGTCAATAGGAATACATGTCGGAGAGAAGTTACAAAATACAGGGTTTATTTAAATGAAGGACCTTCAAATGCTGCCCGATAATCTTAAGGACATGATAATATAACCCTCTATTATAAGATATCAAATCGTTATTAAATTTTATAATAATTGTAATAATCAAAAGAAGCAAAAATACCAAAATTATAAAATATTAACTTCAATATGAAATTTGACATTAAATTTTTTATTTTGAAAAGATTTCTGGTGTATTGAATTGAAATTTTATATCCTAATATTATATTGTCACCCATACTTAATATGGTGATAGATAATTGGTTCATTGGTTTCACAGTTATAATCAGAGTTTTCTTTAATTTCAATTAAATCTGTCTGTAACTCGTAAATAAATCAACTTTAGATTAAAATTGTTTTGGCTTCAAGATTATCTTATGACAATTGTACTTCTTATTTAAATTCACCCTGACTTAAACAATGCAATGTCAAAAATGACAAAACATAATATGGCGTGTTCTTTTTAAAATTATTTGGTATAATAATCGTACTTAAAAAAATAATGTATTTAATAATTTACTGTTTAATCTGTAACTTTCGGAGGTTGGCACAGAGTGAAAATATGGAGTGATTAACAACTTATCTAAAAAAGCTTTTCGGACATATGTGCCATTAGAAGTATAATCGATGCTGTCAAATAGGTACCTAAGTTACCTACAGTAAAATATTTACAGATTTCAATAAAAAAACGTTATTATTATCGTTATTTTTTTAAAATATTTCAAATCTGGTTGACTGTAGTTTTTTTAATAAAATGTATCGTACGTTTTTTGACTACACGCCGTACAATTATTTATTATTAGGTACTGTGGTTTTCATGGTGCTCTATTACTATGGTTTATTGTTTAGATCAGTAATAAGAATAAAATTAAATGGTATTGTTTTAATTTATGGCAAAGCGCGACAAAATGCATTAGCTTCTCGCTTGTATGCAGAACGTTTCCGAATAGACCATATTGACATGTGTCAAATGCTGATACATTTACTATGATGGTTCATCAAGAAGCAGTGGCGGCTAGTAAGAGGGGCTCTGGGGTGGCGCCCTCCCTAGAAATTTTCATAGTAAAAAAATTTAATTTAAAATTTAGATTACAATATTATCTGGATAATATTAGTAGGAGCAGGCTATCCGTTACAACAAAATGCTCAAAATCCTATATTATATTATACCTTATTTACTGTGTTTACACGTCTATGGGTCTATATTGCCAAATAGAATCGATTGTTTTCAGTTTCCAGAATCTCTTCGAAATGATGTAACTGGACTTCTTGAAGATGTGCCCTTAGCTATTCGACAACGAATGTGGTTCATCATTTTCGACAAAATTTGTGAAATTACCTTAATGAAATTCAAGAAGTACGGGGGATTAGTGAGGAAAACCGGTACCATGGCCAACTAGATCTCCTGACTTAAACCCTCTCGACTTTTGTTCTGGTAACATTTAGAAGTGTTTAGAAACTATTGATGATGACATAAACGTATTTGAGAAGGAATATTTGTCTTCCCCAAAACAGCTGTTTCTTCACGTTTTTCTTGATTAAATGTCTAAATAACATTTACTCATTTCATTTAACAACAGTAGGAATTAATAGCAATAATAAAAGAAATTCGCTAAAATAAAATGGCTTCGTCCAAATTCCAGCGTATATAAATATTTATAAATAATTTGTTCTCTCATATATTTTTTGCAATATGGCATTTTTATTTATCCATTGATATCCCTTATTCTTTTATTTCGATAAGCTGCAAATCATCCTGTATATTAGAATTAAATTCCAGTTTTCCTTGATAGTTCCTGCAGCTGTGCCATGAGTTTGACAAATGTATTCACACGAAATTTTGGTTGCATACATAAAAGATACATATTTCTATACTCTCCTCAGGTACCTCATTTAAGAGAGAAGCCTTTTTTAAATTTTACCCAAGCAAAGTACTTTTTAGTAAAATATTTTTACCAGAAAATGAACTAGGAAAAATTCTCAAAACATCTTGGTAACTCGTCAAAAATACAGGAGATATTAGTTTTTCTAAGTTCCATCCTTAACAGAATACCTTGTATGAGTAAATATTTATTCTTTCTTCAGTTACACTATTCCAGAGTAGTTCATTAGTGTCTTCTAAACGTAAAGGATAATATGATTTTTCAGTACCTCGAAATTTTATATCATGTTGACAACGGAAGCAATTTCCTTCAAGTTAAAACTCCAACATTTTCTAAACATTATATTTCTCCATCTAAGAAGCAGCCCAAGGGAGGTAATTTTATAAAATAGAGCACGAGGTCAGCAACTGAATTTTATTTGGACTATCTCCAGCAAGTAAAGTCTGCCATTTCAAATTTTAATTCCCGATAGGTAGAAGCTTTTAGTAAAAGTCAACATGGGTTTAATAATGTCCAACTCGAGATCGATCTTAAAACTATTCATGGAAATTATGGAAGTTTATCAGCCTAGTTTGGTGCGAATTTAAGTGAGTTTTTGCCGAATTAAAATAAATTTGGAATTAGGTTAAAGAAAATATATTTAAGGAATAACTAAAGAAGAATTTTATTAATAAATTGTAATATCTGATGCTATACAGGGTGTCCGGAAAGGTCATGTCAAAAATAAAGAGATATACAGGGGATGTCAAAATCATTATAGTACTCCATAAAAAAAATTCCCATCGGGCTTCATTGTGGAGTTATATGTATACAGCGTGTCTCGCTAGTGCGGGAAAGTCCAATATCTATGTTAAAATTAAGAATATATGGATTTTTGTTTTTACTTTGTTGCCACATTTCTCGGAATGTACAAATTAAAAATATATTCAACTATACAGGGTGTTCCACTTTTCCTGGACAGAGACCAACTTTGGTTTTTTAAATGGAAACACACATTTTTTATATTTTTTTCGGATTCTGCATAAAAAATAAAGGGTACTTTGTGTAGAATAGTTCTATTCAAATATTCACAGTTTTTGAGATATCTCACTTGAAAGGTTTTTCTAGTCGATATTGGTTGCTTACATTCTCTGATACTGACAGGTTATACTAATAACTACTAAGCCCATTTTTTTATCAGATGTTTAGTAAGGATGACTCTTCCGAATCATGACTGGCCTGCGTTATATAGGATGACCAAAATATCATGTCAAAATTGCCAATTGAAAAATTGAAAAATTTCGATTTTTTTAAATGAAAATGTATATTTTCATACCATGAGATGCAGAATTAAATTCTCTACAACTTTGCTATACCTGCTCCTATACCAAAATTCATTAGTTTTTCATTAAATCTCATTTCTATGAAAAAATGCGAAGTTTACAAATAGCTTATATGTAAAAAAACGTAGTAGGGTCCTGTCAAAGGATAATCTGGATAATTTTCGATTCACATAAGGTTTAATAGAAAAGCGACAGTAATAATTGTGAAATGAATTACTCTAAAGAAGAATTAGTAAATAAATAATAGAATAATTAGTAAAACTCATGGTAACTGAGTTAAGATGTGTGAGAAGACAACAAGAACACACGCATGCAGTCTCCAAAACAGTTAATTAACATCGTGCATTTCTAACAAAAGTAATAAAGACCTAGTTAAATTAGTAATTAACAGGTAACCGCTCAAAATGTCTGCCATATTTCTATAGGCATTGAGCAATTCTACGACGAAAATTGCTCGACACATTTCGCAGCATTTCCAGAGTTAAGGTTAAAAAAGCATTTCCTATCTTTGGCCATAAATCTTCTACATCTGTCGAAGGAGTTTCATACACCCTTATCTTTTATATAGCCCCATAAAAAAAATCAAGACAAGACAGGTCTGGGGATCGGGGAGGCCATGGAATTGGCTACTTATCCACTTATCTGGATACAAATCATTTAAGTATTCTCTAACCTGAAACAGTTTTTCTATGAATTTATATAACTTACATATACCGCCAGTGTGGAATGTGCAGGGGCACCATCATGTTGGAACCACTGACTGTTTAAGTCATCCGGAGGAATATGTCCCTGCAATTGGAGCAAGTCGTTTTGTAAAAATTGCAAATACCCATTACCAGTTAAGTTTCCTTCAAGAAAATGTGGTCCAATGACATATTCTCCGCATATTCCCGTCCAAACGTTGACTTTAAAGCGGTGATGATGATCTTATTAATCTGGGATTATGATCGGCGTAATGGTTATGTCGACTCTCTCGACCAGTATTGGCAAAGGATGACTCGTCAGTAAATAACACCTTTGAAAAAAATTTCATCTTGTTGTAGCTTTATAGTTGCCCACTCACAAAACTGTACTCGCTTGTAAAAATCTTGCTGTGTTAATAATTGGTGATGCTCAGAATGATAGGGTTGGAAGTTGTTTTTCTTTAACGTTCTATTAACCACACTTTTGGAAATACTAATTTCATCACTAATTTCTCTGACACTTGTAGATGGATTTTGGACTGCACATTCCAAAATGTCAAGTTGACTATCCTGATTACCACATGCGTGTGTTCTTGTCGTCTTCTCATAATTTGCATTTGCCGTTCTTTCAAACCTCTCCTTCAGTTTTACAAAACACTTTGTACGAGGATATCTTTGTAAATCTGGATTATTAGCTTGATAAATACGACTTAACAATAAACAGTTACCATGGGCTTCTCTTCTTCTATTAAACCTTTCTTTCTATTAAACCTTATGTGAATCGAAAATTATCCAGATTATCCTTTGACAGGAGCCTACTACGTTATGTTACATATTGTAAATACATACATATTACATATTGTTATTATTACATATTACATATTGTTGTAAACTTCGCATTTTTTCATAGAAATGAGATTTCATGAAAAACTAATGAATTTTGGTATAGGAGCAGATATAGCAAAGTTGTAGAGAATTTAATTCTACATCTCATGGTAGAAAATATACAGGGCGTTGCATTAAAAAAAATCGAGATTTTTCAATTTTTCAATTGGCAATTTTGACATGATATTTTGGTCACCCTGTATAACGCATGCCAGTTTTTGGAGCATGATTCGGAAGAGTCATAAAACATCTGATAAAAAAATGGGCTTAGTAGCTATTAGTGTTACCTGTCAGTATCAGAAAATGTAAGCAACCAATATCGACTAGAAAAACATTTCAAGCGAGATATCTCAAAAACTGTGAATATTTGATTAGAACTATTCTACACAAAGTACCCTTTATTTTTTATGTAGAATCCGAAAATAATATAAAAAATGTGTGTTTCCAATTGAAAAAACAAAATTGGTGTCTGTCCAGGAAAAGTGGAACACCCTGTATAGTTGAATATATTTTTAATTTGTACATTCCGAGAAATGTGGCAACTCAGTGGAACGAAAAATCCATATATTCCTCATTTTAACATAGATATTGGACTTTCCCGCACTAGTGGGACACGCTGTATATACAAATATCTAACTGCTAACTATACATACTTGTTGACAGCCATCTCAATTTCCAAAGAAATGAAAATTTTTACAAAAATGTTACGTTTTAATTCAATAAATGTATGTTGTTAATAAAATTCGATTTTGTCAAAAACGGTACAAGATATGGATTGATACATGGTATACCTTTTTTTTAACAAAGTGAGAGAGTAATCCAATTATGACAGAAAAATGTCAAATTTGGCAACGCTGTCAAAGATGTATAAATTTGAATGGATAATTTCGTCTGCTACTGTATAATCCAGGCGTATTGAATATTAGTTTAAACTTGGAAATGAACATTACCATGAGTTACTTTAATTGCCCAAATTTCATTATTGTCGTGGTAATGACTTAGAAGTTATAATTGAAATTTGTTTTTCAAACTTCTTTTTCTGAAGGCGAATAACTCCCCAACGAAGCCCGATGGGAAAAAAGTGCTACAACTATTTTGGTCTCCCCTGTATATCCCTTCATTCTTGACATGACCTTTTCGAACACCCTGTATAAATGTTAACAAAAAACAAAACAAAATTATAGAGCTTTGTGGGAAGTAAAAAACAACAGAAAACCTAATTTACATTTTCTACAAGACAAAACTTCTTTCCAATCCATATATAAAAGAGAAGTTCTAGATAAAACAGTTAATTAGTTTACATTCAGTGCACACGTAGTTCCTTGAAACAAACTTTTCTTTCANTTTGAAAAGTGAGCGAGATATTTTAATTAATAGAAAAAAATAAATAAACTTTGACCCCCTGTAGCTCCGCTACTGATCGAGATCGGACTCATGTTTATATAAACTTTTTTGCTTAAAATGATAAGATCTATCACCCATTTCAGTTTGTGCCTTAAAACCTGAATCACCCTGTATATAGGGTGGTCCGAATTTTATGCAGGAAACTTCAAAGGCAGATAGATCTCTTTAAAATAATAGCTGTTTGCCTTATAAACATAGGACTGGAACGGCCTCGTTTTAGAGATACAGGGTGTTGAAGTTGTTAAAAAAATTAAATTTTTTGTTTATATCTGCGGAATCTAGTAACCGATCTCAATAAAATTTGGTACAGATAATGTACGACAGTAGGCCTTGCATTACCTAAAATATTAGCTCTAATGGTTCAACCAGTGGTGTACAACTGGACAGGATCACCCCTTTTTACAGGTTATTGTAACGGATTTATATTCTAATGCACAAAATACGTAAAATAGGTAACTTGAATTTTTTCCGTAAATTTCACCGTTCTCAAGTTATTCGTACCAATACAATCCCCTTGTGGCAGATACTTCTAACCATATAATATTACAATAGTATTTATGTTACAAATTAGTACAAGTTTATTACAAAATTCTTTACACTCGTCGCCTGCATCTTTTTGGATTAAAAAACGTCTCGGCAACTCTGGATGAGTAAATCGAAAATTTGAAAAGTTCTACATAAAGATGGTAGAAATCCGTACCATTTACAACCTGTGCAAAATTTACTTCCGGAAGATGCAGAGGGACGCCTGCATTTTTGTCAGTGGTTGTTAAAGTCACAACATAATCCAGAATTCTTACTAAAAATACTTTGAATCGATGAGAACGTTCAATCCTCATGAAATTCGAACAAGATCTTTTCAAAACGAATTTTCTGTGAAAGTGTGGCTCGCAATAATTCGCAATAAAATTTGTGGACTTTACTTCTTGCTACCATCCAAATTCCCAATAATTTCTAAACTCTCTAGAAAACCATCTATTTGAATTATTACTTTCAAGCATAAACATAAATATTCTTGTAATATTATGGTTTGCAATGTCTGCCACAAGGGGACTGTATTGGTATGAATAATTTGAGAACGGCGAATCTTAGGGAAAAAATTCAAGTTACCTTTTTTACGTATTTAGTGCATTAGAATATAAATCCGTTACAATATATTGTAAAAAATACAGTGGCGTAGGTTTTTTTTATAAAAAGAGGGCAACCCCTGTCCAGTTGTACACCACTGGTAGAACCTCTACAGCTCGCATTTTAGGAAATGCAAGGCCTACTGTCATACATTATCTGTACCAAATTTTATTGAGATCGGTTAATAGATTCCGGAGATATAAACAAAAAATCAATTTATTTTAACAACTTTAACACCCTGTATCTCTAAAACGAGGCCGTTCTAGACCTATGTTCATAAGGCAAACACCTATTATTTTAAAGAGATCTATCTGCCCTCGAAGTTTCCTGCATAAAATTCGGACCACCCTGTATATGTATATATATATAATAAAGGAAATATTGAACAAGCCATCAGTATGAACTAGGAAAGAGAAGAATATCTATAGTGCGATCGTATTCGATGCAAAGTAATAAATCATTGCCNTTGAATATATTTTTAATTTGTACATTCCGAGAAATGTGGCAACTCAGTGGAACGAAAAATCCATATATTCCTCATTTTAACATAGATATTGGACTTTCCCGCACTAGTGGGACACGCTGTATATACAAATATCTAACTGCTAACTATACATACTTGTTGACAGCCATCTCAATTTCCAAAGAAATGAAAATTTTTACAAAAATGTTACGTTTTAATTCAATAAATGTATGTTGTTAATAAAATTCGATTTTGTCAAAAACGGTACAAGATATGGATTGATACATGGTATACCTTTTTTTTAACAAAGTGAGAGAGTAATCCAATTATGACAGAAAAATGTCAAATTTGGCAACGCTGTCAAAGATGTATAAATTTGAATGGATAATTTCGTCTGCTACTGTATAATCCAGGCGTATTGAATATTAGTTTAAACTTGGAAATGAACATTACCATGAGTTACTTTAATTGCCCAAATTTCATTATTGTCGTGGTAATGACTTAGAAGTTATAATTGAAATTTGTTTTTCAAACTTCTTTTTCTGAAGGCGAATAACTCCCCAACGAAGCCCGATGGGAAAAAAGTGCTACAACTATTTTGGTCTCCCCTGTATATCCCTTCATTCTTGACATGACCTTTTCGAACACCCTGTATAAATGTTAACAAAAAACAAAACAAAATTATAGAGCTTTGTGGGAAGTAAAAAACAACAGAAAACCTAATTTACATTTTCTACAAGACAAAACTTCTTTCCAATCCATATATAAAAGAGAAGTTCTAGATAAAACAGTTAATTAGTTTACATTCAGTGCACACGTAGTTCCTTGAAACAAACTTTTCTTTCATTTTATTTGCTTTTACCCAGATAACAATAGAATTGTCCCTGATTGTCTTTAATCAATAAAGTACTGATTCATCAACATTTTTTTGTCAACATTTATTCAAATAATAACTGAGGGCTAATGAAGCAACTCGACTGTATAGCCATCATTTTTAATCAGTCAGCGTGTCAAATTCCTTGACTGAAAGATTACTCCAATATTATCTGCCTTGCCACAAAAAGATTAATAAGGAGTTGGTTTCCGAGACTTAATTTTTTTGGTTAACGAAAGAATACTGCACTGAAGAGACAGATAAAGAATAAAATGAAAAATATACGATACGCTTTTCATTATATCGTCCCCGCTTCAGAGAAAGAAAATGTACTGCAAGAAAAAGATAATTATGAAGGCCAAATTGTGGCTTTGAAACATTAGAAGACAATTCAGTATTCCACCAACTTATCAGTTTGAAAAATGAGCCTTGGAGAAAAAAGGAAATATATAATTTAAATTCTAATGACAGAAAGATCGCTTTTCCGTTCCTTAAAAGCCTCCAATTTCGCTTTGGTCGCATAAAATCATTACAAATGTAATTAGAAACTTCCAACGCCGTTAAAAATTTCATAGAAATGTTGTAGATCTGAAAATTTAAACAGCCCTTCTCAATAATGATCTCTGTTGAATGTAACTATCTCTTCTTGAAGTTCCAACAGAGATATGTATAATGTTGTCACGGGCAAACCTTTTTATATGATAACGAGCCCCTCACATCAATACAGCTGTCGAGTTATCTGATTTGTACCTTCCTTTGCACTTACTTCAGAAAAAGTGTCAAAGGTTATAGCTTAATTATTTTTTCTACTCTATACTTATCCTTAATTTAAAAAGTAACTTTTAGAGCAAGAAATAGTATTTTCTAATGCATCAATTCGTAATGGAATATAAGGAAGAATTGGGTACATGATTTTTGGGTATGTTAATGTTTTCATATATTATTGACATCTAAAATTTTAAAATTAACTTACACCACAAAATTTAACTCCAGCTATTCCAATCAATTTCGGCTTTATTAAGGCTTTTAGTTGACAAAAATAAGCAGGACGACAAAGCTTAAGCAGTTTCAGTAAGCTTGAAAGAACATCAATTGGTACGATAAACAATATTCACAAACTTTACGTTTACATTCACTTTAAAAAAGAAAGGTCTTTAAAAAAGTTATAATTTACCAACATTAGCTTGAATCGTTGTTATTACAGGATACTACTATAAAGTCATTAGTATAAAACACAAACAGGGTCATTATTCCAAACTTACCCCAATAAATTATAAACAGAAAACAGAAGTCCCCGAAAAAAAAATAAGAAAAACCGACCACGATAAACAGGATATTTAAAGTAATTACGGGTACACCGAAATTTCATTTACTCATTGCCGAGGTGGAGTAAAGGTTAGGGGTGGATTCTAGGTTAGGGAGAACAATTTGCTAATGGACAAAGTTTGGTCTGTCTGTTTTCGTTTTGTAAAGCCGCAGTTCCAGCACTAAGTCATAATTGCTTTCATTGAAAGGATATATTTCAATTTCGGTGTGGTAAATAAAAGTTATAAAAGTACATATTGCTAAGAATTTTAATAAATTGCTAATATGAGTAAAAAAAGATATGAAAGTATATTCGTGGAGGAAATTGACGACATCAACAAGATCAAGGGAATCTTCTAACCTTCAGAAAAACTTCAATCAAAGCTTTATCACAAAAGACAGGACGTTTAGTTAATAAAAGTGTACACCAAATAGTTTCTTTAAGGGCACGAACTGATAGAACAGTTATGGGTTCTACCTTATCTCCAAACCTGGCAA
The DNA here is from genome assembly GCF_000390285.2 of Anoplophora glabripennis. Lineage (NCBI taxonomy): Eukaryota > Metazoa > Arthropoda > Insecta > Coleoptera > Cerambycidae > Anoplophora > Anoplophora glabripennis. The sequence continues at coordinate 984,711 of NW_019416463.1, read as the reverse complement.
ACATCTACATAGAACCTTATGAAAAGAATGTCGTAGAGTCAAAAACTCTAAAATCAAAGTATCGACTCAGATACGATATCATAAAAATAACAAAGAAAGACATCTGAGTTACATTATTGGGTTACATACGACATTAACTTTACCAATAAGTTAGAAGAAAACGGCATTCCTCGATTTTATATATCGTAGTTAAGAGGAAACAGAAGTCATTCCACTCAGATATCTGAATATTGAGCCCATCACCATATAGTCCAGTAGCAAGGTACATAAAGCACTCACCACTCACCATCTACAGGTCGCCCTATATCATCTGCAATCAGCACTCAAAGAAGATATATATATATATATATATAATGANTCTTATCATTTTAAGCAAAAAAGTTTATATAAACATGAGTCCGATCTCGATCAGTAGCGGAGCTACAGGGGGTCAAAGTTTATTTATTTTTTTCTATTAATTAAAATATCTCGCTCACTTTTCAAAATATCAATTTAAAATTTGGTGTGGTTAATACTTCCTATAAGGACATCATTTCAAGCATTTTAAAGATTTTTAAAATCTACAGGGTGATACGTTTTTGGGGGTTGAGGCTTCTTTATCCCCCCAAACTTTTTCGTAGTACGCCTCTGACATCTTCCAGTTAGCAAATTGGGTGGCTAGTTCAATTTAGAGTTTTTTTTTGCGTTTCAATTTTGTTCGAGAAAACAACCGTTTTCGGGATAAATAAGCATATCCGTTCTAAAACATGTTAATTTTGCCCGTTTCGCTTAATTTTATTCTTGGACAAAATTCGTTAAAAATGCAATAAATTGTACTAAAATTGCAATGTTTTAAACATGAGTCGAATTTGGATCAGTAGCGGGGATACAGAAGGTAGAAGGTNAGAACACAGTGCGTATGCGGCGGTATTTCAGATTTTACATTCAATTTCATTTTAAATTTGAAACGGTTCATCTTACGCCTCCTAAAAATGATGACACGATTTTCCTTTGATAAAAGACCGACAATTTTTTGCTCTACTTTGCATCGTATACGATCGTACTATAGCAGCAGTCAATCTTTCCCTATAGAAAGATGTCCATATAAGATATACCCTTTCTTAGAGGAAAACATAAGATTAATAATCTACAACGTTCCAAGGAAGATAATGTCAGTCTTTTTCAAGAGAGAAAAATACGGTAGCACATTAAATGATACAAAGAATAACAAGAAGAAAAATTAGAAGTTGAGGGGCACATGGAAGATACAGGAGACGCAACATACTTCAATCGAAAATTATAATAAGAGAGATAAAGATTTTGGCCAATAGAAAGCAATTAAAATCCATCAAAAGCCTTGAATCACGTCTAGTTTCAACTTGGAAACGACATATACGTAAAAATTAAGGACCCGAGTATAGGTCAGTTGCTTCGAGTCATATACCGGAATGTTATGAACCAGAACAACCTAGCGATTATAAATACCGGCTAGAAGACTCAGTTTCCACTTTCCTTTTTTTTTTTTCTAACGAAGAGAGCGATACATGGCTTGAAATTTTAATACGTCTAAATTAACCACTTCTGGATGTAGAAAACATTTATCGATGCATTATGAAAGTTTATAAATTTAAATAGATATTATTCCCTAATATTTCCTTATTTTACACTTTTATAACATTCACATTTGACCACTGTCAGTGCATTTCACAGAAAATATAAATATTTGTTTCCTACCAACCACGCAATTTCCCAAGAGAAATCGAATTGGCAAAACCCCGAAATAAATTCAGTTTGAAAATCCATTTATGTATATCGTAACCGCTTTAAATAAACTTCGTGACTTTTGCATTTCGCCCCACATCACAATGCATGACCTATTCCGTTGCGGGTGAGCATCACAACATATTTCATCACATTTTGCCAGAGGCCAACCAGCCCTTAGCGTCAATATCCTGCATGTACCGGTGACAATTTACGGCGATACATACATTAGAGACATACATAATAATTTTATCGCAATGCGATGCAATTATGGACCCAGAAGTTATTGATCTTCATATTGCATTCATACAGATTGTTTGAGAGAAGATTTCTAAACTATACTCCTTTGTTTTTAAGATAATTCGTAACAAAATAGAATTTCCTTCAATGACCATTATTTCTGGGAGTTCTGGGAGAGAAAGAGAATATTGTAATACAATAATATTAATATTATACAACAACGCTAAGTATAACAGTTAAGAAAATACTTCAATGTGAAAATAGTTTTCCTGTTATACTTATATTATGCTACTGTTGACAAAGGTCACTATGAGAAGTTGTTGAGGCTAAACTGTATGATTTTTTCCAGTTAGAACCAACCATATGTTGGCTGTTCAAAATGTTGTGTACCAATATGTAGACGTATTTTTTACATCACCTACTAAGGAACCAAAGTGTTTATTAGTATAAACTACATAGTCATGAGTATTCAAATGTTTTATCCCATTTATTTATTTTCTCTTTTGCCAATTTCCATTTACGTTCTCAACGAATAGTAATTACGTAACACTAATTATGTAATTAATTATTTATATGTATATATTTAAAATTCACAGGACGATTACTGTGCTTTCTGAACTCTAGTCATCATTTCACTTTAAAAATATGGTCTACAATATTACCACATTAAAAATTACTCTTAGGTGTTAACAAGTTATTTTTTGAATATCAAAAAGTAGATGGCTAAGTTCCGTCACGCAAACTGTACCACTAACAGTTAATTGAATGTTAATTTTAATATTTCAGCTGAGAATATACCACCGAAGCTAACTGTTAATTATAGCTTTACATATTCATTATACAAAAAGCAGGAAGAATGTTCAGAAAGTTAATTCGTTAGGCTACTTTTATAGTAAAAATAGAAAATGCAGAGTTCGTAAATTGCTACAGAATTGAAATTCTTATGCATTATTAAAATATGGATTAGCTACAGTTTGAGCTAGTTTGATCAAATTTTATTGAGACATGCTATGTCCACTTGTATTTTCTTTTATGGGACAAAAACCTAGCATTAAATTATGTGTAACAGAACAGAATTTTACCCAAAGTTGATATCTAATTTTGAACTAACCCAAATAAACGCAAAATGTTGCGGTAATCTATTTTAATTATCTAGTTAATTTCTATTTGATCTGAACTGTATTTTAGAGTTGAATATATACAGGACGTTTGAAAAATACATTCACAAAAGTTTGATGACAAAAAAACATTGGCTTCATTCTTCAATTCCACGAATATTGTTTAAGATACATGCAATCTCCATTTCTATTTTTAACATTAATATACTTTATTATGAATGTGATTTATTGTGAGTTAGTGTCTTAAATATTTATTCTCCCACAGCTCTCTTTGAACTTTGTTTTTTGAGTTGATATACTCAAGAATTACATTAAAACTTTCCATCGACATAAATGTTTCCAAAATTAATTCCCACTTATGCACAGATTAGCTTTCCCCTCAATAAACTTCCTTATACAATATCTTACTGAATTTAAATTTATACAAAAAGTTGCTGAGTGAGTACACGTGTCAATGATTGTATATTCATCTTCCGCAACTTTGGTATAAAATTCTCCTGACTTTTTAATGCTAGTGGCTAAATTTATATCGTATTTGCTCAAATAGTGTGGCAGGAAAATTGCTAAATCAGATTCTTATTATCATATATTCGTATCTCTAACAGATATATAAATTCCATTTTTTTGCAGGTACCATAAATAATATTAGTACATATATTAGTAATTTATAAAAATGAAGTTTTTTTATATATTAATCTATATTAATATTATTTTTGTTCTTTGCTCTTCGTGATCTAGTTAAAGTAATTGATTTTAATAAATGAAGAGTGTTATGATGTAGTCCTTAAGTAACTGTCAGGCTATGAAAGGTTTCGTTAGGCCACCCAAACAGAGTAAAATTTCAAGTATAAAAACATGTCATGTTCAGCCATTTACTTTGACATTTGAAGTTGACGTGTGAATAAGAACACCAAAATTAATTTGTTGTTAAAACACTGTCGTTTCATGAGTATTCGGGAACGCCTGAAATTAGCCTACGAAAATGTGGCTTATGGTGCAGATAAAACATGGAGCAACGAATTGTACGCATTACAGAAACTTAACTTGGACCTTTACACGAAAGAAAGTCAGCTTCAGCAACAGATAAATATAGATTTAAGGCCTAGGACTGTAAGAGATTGTATTCCCAATAGTAAATTAGCCAAGTATTCTAATTACGAGTACAACGATTCAAGAGAATTGTCGTACACCGCGAATGATTTTAGACAAGCACCTAGTTTATTTTTTACCGATGAATTTAAAAATGACACGGACAAGGAACCGTGGATGCTGGAAGAAGTAGATAATTTTTACAAGTGGTACACCATTTATCAAATGAATGTATTTCAAAACAAACAGGAAAATTTACAGAACGATACATGTAAGTCTAACAGTGTATTATACGAATCACCTTTTTTTAGAATTAATTCATTATCGGAATATTTAATAAAACTGCAACTGTCTAAAGATGGAGTTAGGAAACTTTGGGATGTGAGAAACTACGATTCAAAGAGTTTCATGTATCGAAGTTTACAATCTATAAAAGGAGAAAAATCTTTAATAGTGTATAAGTCTCCGGCGGGGCAGTTTTTCGTTTCAGAGTACGATGACCTCACCAAAGAGCTCAAAGAAGATTATTACGAATGGTTCAAAGATGATTTCGATTATAAGGACGATTTAGACCACCTCAACATATTGTCAAACACTTTTAAAAAACAAACCGAAAAGAACGAAAAGCAGTTACTGGAGAATACTACCGATCCTTCCCATCAACGAAGATTGTATTCAGCTGTACTCCAAGGATTTTCTTCTAATAAAATTACTCCTCAAACTAGTGAAGGACAGATGACAATTTTAAGGAGGAATGTAAATAAAAGCGACAAGCATGCAAATGAAAAACTAGGTAGTATTAGTGAATTAGGCAAGAAGCAAATAGACGAAGGAATTTCGAAACAGGAATATAATAATACAGTTCTAGGTAAAAACGACTGCAAATCATTTTCCAATTCATATGTTACGAAAAGTGTTCAAACAACATCGTCAATAAATGAAGTAGGTATAAATAGTACGATATTTTCCACAGCGAGTAAAGTAAACAGTTACAACTACCAACAGGACACTAGTTACCAAAACCGATTTTATTCCAACAGCACCTTTTTGCCGAGCATTGCCCCAGTTATCCCAAACCAACCTTTAGCTGCAAGATATAGGCAAAGTTATGTCCCAAATAATTATCATTACCCATCATTTTATATGTTTATACAAAATTCCTTTCAACAACAAAACTTATTACAACCATCCTTCTACAACCCATTACTGTTACAAAGAACTGTGCCCACCAACTACGAAAGGACCATCCCTCAGAGGGCGTTGCATCTACCAGTTACACCCCAGTACGTAGTACCAACTTCAAATTTTGTATCTCAAAGTCAGTACACGCCGTCCAACTTTCAACGTTTTGATAATCAAGTTTTTAAACCCAAAGTGAAAACGAAAGTCGAGGTCTTGGCCAACAAACGCATGCGCACGGGGAGTTTGATAACTCCAACCAGCAATATTAAGAAAACTAATGATTATTCGAGTTGTTCAAGCTTCAAGACTGGACTTATGATGTCATCTAACGCTTCTAGTACGGATCCACAACCAGCGAACAATGAAATTGATGATTTGGTTTCGAGGACAGTGGATCTGGTACTGGAAGATGGGAAAACCGAGAAAATTGTACCAGTTTCGGGAAGTCTCTCTGAAGAATTAGAAAGGCAGGCGTTAGAGCAGTACAACAACTCCGATGATAACGTTTATCAAGAACTGGAGAGGCAGGCCGCTGAAGAATATGAGATCAGTTCGGAAAACTGCAAAAACCCCCCGAATTGTAGTTTTTTGTTCGGGGGGTTCCTTAACCAATGTAGAATTTTAATATGTTACGGATAGGTTTATTAAAAGCTTAGTTATCGAGTCGATTCTATAAGAATGAAATTCACAATTAAAAATAATTGTTTAGATAATTTATGTAATAAAAAACATAGACCATAAAGTATACGTTGTTAAATTGTGAAAATACAATTTTTATTTAAATAAAAAATGGCTCTTATTTTGACGATGTCTCCAGTTTATTTAACTAAATAGGTTAATTTTCAAAATGCAGTTTATAAGAGTCTAACAGTCGAGACGTGTTAGAACTTTATTTCGTTTTACAGAATTTACCACCAGCAGCGATACGTGCCTGTAAAAACTACGTTACATTTCAATTTAGCTAATGAAAATCCAAATTTATTTTCCTTCAGAATTACAGTACATCGTGTTTTCGACCCCATTCATTTTCATCCCTGTCAGCTCTCGATTCATCGCCTCAGACAGGTAGTGAACTTGGAAGTTAGACGGCCCTAAAGTGAACGCAAAATTCTTGAGTTCAGTACACTTACAAAGAAAATAATACAAAGGCTTAATTTTTGAAAACATCTTTCTGACAATGTCTTAACCTATAAAATTCATATTTCCACTTTGACACACGAACATAACCTATAAAAAATATTGACATTTATAAAAGAAAAGTTATAAACAAGTTCACTTGCTTTAAGTATAAAATAGAAAAGTATGTTTTATTTACAAATCGTTTGGCATCTTAGTATCTCCTATTGAAATAATAATTTTACTAACAAGAGTAGGAAATGACCCACAGTAGCTGAATTTATCGAGTTTCGTTGTTAATAAATTCTCTTACGATTCTAAATTTGGCGATTTATTCCGAATGCTTTGTAATAATTTGTTTATTATTCAAAACTACTTCGAGCAAAAATAATATGTTTATGTATAGATTACTGTAATCAATAATTTGTTATTGTTAAAGCTTAAACTTCATTTGGTGTTTCCGAAAATTTCTAGCTGAAGAAGATTTACTTTTATCGGAGGTTTCTAATGGTTTTTAGTAAAAACGACACTTTTAGAAAAATTTTGAATTTCGCTTAAAGTGGTATTTTGAAAAAGAAGTGTTCCGCATTTCTCAAAAGTTCGTAGATTGGTAGGCCATATAGTAAACATACAGACTGATTTAACTGAGTATTAATATAAAAAAAGGAACAAAACTCAAAACAAAAGTATAAATTATGTTTAAAAAATGTGAATGTCAGTGAATAGAAACAGAGTAAAATAACAATATTATTACAAACAAATATAGCCCAGTTACTGTAGCTGAAAATATAGTAATACCTTCGATTTTTTTATAACTGCATCGATTTTTCTCAAAATTTAGAATTAGGCTCATCTTACCCTCCACTTCAAAACTTAAATATGCGCTAGGTGTGTTTTTGTTCTTAAGGGGTGAAAACCACCCCTTATTAGAAAAAAAAAGAAGAAATACAAATTTAAGCATTTTACGAGTAAGTAATCAAATCTTTTTTATTTGTACAGTATGAATAATTTCATGTGCTATCTAACATGAAACTTAATGTATCCCAATTTTCAAACCGGAAAAACCTTTAAAAATCACCCCTTGGATGAAAATAATATAAAAAAAATTTTTCAACTTTAAACGTTTTAATCATGCATTCTTATCAAATTAAAATTGATTTTTTGATTAAAAAATCTTATCGATTGCAACTTTTCAACTCTTGGAAAAAAAACCCTTCTTTCGAAAATAAAATGAAAAAATATTATTGAGACAGTAGAAACATTTTAAATGTGCAATCGTATTACCTTATTATAATATAGTAGTTATAATATATATATTATAATATATATACTTATTATAATATAGTAGTTATAGTATAGTACTGGTTATAATATAGTATAGTACTGGTTTATTCGAATATACACATATTAAATACGTATATATACAAAAAAGATCTAAATGCTTCAAAATTCTTGTTTGACCTAAATTTTCCTAAAATTATCACCTATACACGTGTTTATTTTTTTGACGATAACTTTTTTACTTTTTAAGATTTTTAATCGCACAATTGTAAGGGCTACGGATCTGGTGAGTTGATCTTTTTCAAGCCCTTCATTTTTATGTTTGAAGGATGTAAAGGGCTCGAAAAGGTTCTTTCATTCATATGATAACTTAAAATGGCGATATCTCGATTAATATTAATTTTATATGAATAAAAAAAAAAGCATAATCTTCAGCAAAAGCAAAGCAAAATTTTTTTACTCTTGTATTTTTTTCGTATACCTTTTCATTTTTAAGTTACAGCGTAAAAATCGAATTTTTTTCTGAATTATGAAAAATTTACATTTTCAAAAATTAGTTTTTTTTTCGAAATCATGCTTTGTAAGTGAGCCAAAGAGCCAGAACATATTCTTAGAACATAAATGAAGAAATCTGTAAATGGATTGCATTTAATTTTAATTCTGTCGACAAAGGCACTGATTTGTTTATTAATTTTTTCTTAAAAAAAATTAGTCTATCATGTTATTTCGATCATATTTCCGTTAATTTTGATTCTAAAGAATTTTAAAACAGCTCATTTTAAAGGTTTTTCAAAGTACTTTAAAAAGGTGCAAATAGTTTTTTCCTAATATTTATTGTTTTGGCTTTATTTAACGTTAACTGGTTCCAATTTAGTTTTTAACTAACATATAATAATGTTTAAAAATTCATAACTCGGTTTATATTGCAATTAGAGAAAAACAAAATAATGCCATTAGATTTGTTTTTTTATTACCTTTCTTTTTGTTCATTACAACTTTTTCGTTAAATCCAATAGTTTCAGAGTTATTTGCAAAGAACTGTCCGAAAACAAAAACTTTTTCAGTAAAAAATCAACATTTTCAATGACTGAAAAACTTTATATAACATTTGTTACTTAAAATTGACTCCTCTATCGATTCCTGTAATTATTTTGGGAGTAAAAATTTCCACCCTCAAAAAGGGGTGGGAACCACCCCCAAGGCAAAAGCACACTTCGGCACTATATAAGTTTTGTTCCTTGAGGCATTCCTCACATTCAGTCAAAATTTTACGTCAATCGGTTCAGTTATAAAGAATTCGGAGGTAAAAACCCTGAGTAACTGGACTAATAATGAAACAACAATAAAAATTTAACGAATCACAAATAATTATGTTAAAAAATATATACAATTACCAATGAACATAAAACAGCACATGAATATAAATTTTGTCAAATAACAAATGGAATGTTCACAGATTGAGTTTACTAGAGGACAAATGGACCAAAAAGTGAAAGATACGAAAAAAGGTATTCTTGATAAAAAATTTTGATTGTTTGGAAAATATGAATCACCATGACAAACTTCAATTTTGTTGTATAGGGTGGGTCAAAAACACAAAAATGTTATGTTGCGTAAAAGGAAAAATAGGTACCTTATTGTGCAAGATACGAAAAAAGGCATTCTTGATAATAACAGTTGTTCTTGAAAAATTAATAAAAGTCACGTTATTAGAAATTTAATTTTTTATACAAGGAATAAAGTATAAAACTAAAATACGTCTTATTAAAGTGTAATTTTTGAATAATACGAACATAAGTACAACAACAATTAAGCTAAAAAAGTAAACAAAGCAATATGCTGAAGATATCAAATTTCAAAAACACCACCCCCATATTGAACAAATTTTTCTAATTGCTTCCTTAGATATCTGAAGGAATTCTGCCTTTTATAAATAAATATTTCAATTTAAAATTTTGTCTCCAACCCATAAACAAAAATCTAGTCTTTTTTCTTCATCTCCCGCTTCCAATGTTTGATTAAAGTGTGGTTTGAACGGAAATATTTTATTTTTTATTTTTAAAATCTTCTGAATATGACTTTTTTCATAACTTCTAACTGTGTAGCGCGATTTCTAATGGACATCCCAGAAGCTTCACTAACAGACTGCAGAAGTAAAACTGTGGCAGCATCGTTATGGCCATATTTCTTCCTTTTCTTTTTGAAGTTCAAAACCGAAACTTTTTTATTATTTTGCAGATTGCCGTCCGACTTATTGGGATTCCTATAAATTGTCGCTAAATTTTTCCATGACGTAGCGATATGATACATGACCATGCCTATAACATTTTATTATAACCTTCCGCTCAGTAGATGGCATTTTGAAGAGAACTAGTTTACATTAAATAATTAAGTACTCCATTAAATAAAGACAATGACAAGTATGTCCTTAAGTGTCATTATTATTTTAAGAATTAGTAGGTACTCTGTATAGAAGTGTGCTAGAGAATACTTAATTAAAATTTTGGTAAAGTGGCTCTTATTCATTTTTCAAGAAAAAACTTTTATCAAGGATGCCTTTTTTTCGTATTTTGCAAAATAAGGTTTATGCTTATGTTTATTCTTACATAAAATAACAGTTTTGTGTTTTTGGCCAACCCTGTATAACAAAATTGGAATTCATAACGGTGATTCGTATTTTCTAAACAAGCAACTTTTATCAAGAATGCCTTTTTTCTTTCACTTTTTGGTCCATTTAATTTTTTTGAGAGTTCTAATCGAAAGAAAAGTTTGCGACCTCGATGTTGGATTAAAATTAAATTTGGGTGTAGAAGCTATCCTCTTGTAAACTCAAGTCAAGGACATACTTTTTTGTTCAAAATCAAGTCCTCTTTCAACAATAAAAGTTAGTAAGTACATTTAAAAACGGAAAAACTTGTATATGGCTTACTCGCCTACCTTTAACCATTACTGGGATCTAATGAACCACCCTATACATCTCGCATAGAATCTCCCGCCTTTCTCTGAGCTTGTCGAAAACCCAGACATCTCCATCTCATTTGCCAGCCTTAACAATAGCGAGGCATTCAAATTAGCAACCAGTTAGATAGCAAGTGAACTATCAGGCGTTGACAGAATCTGGGAATCGATGTTTGTCTTGGCGGAACTCAGCGTCGCTGCCTGATTTGCATTGCTACCGTAATCTAATTTGGAAGAACAGTTAGATTAAATCGAATAGTGCTTATTAGATATGTAAGCTGCTCTAACAACGGTTGCTGTAAGGTTAAGCTGGCACAAAAGTGGTTTTCAAATAATATAAATCCATAGAACGAGGAATGCGGAAAGAATTATTCATGAACAGAAAATGGCATAGGAATATTTTATATTGGTAGATTCAAGTTGTGCTCCACTATACAGGGTGTCCGTGGTGTAAGTGCAATATGTTCAATACAGAGAGTGTTCATACGAACTGTACACAATGTAATGGGGGGAGTGGGACAATTTAGGCGAGTATTTGAAAAGTCCTGAACTAAAGTAGTTTAAATAACTAGGTGGATTTCACAGGATCTAACGACACTTAGAGTGTACGATAGTTCAATAAACCTAGAAATCTAAATAAAAAATTTGGAACGAGTACATTGAAGATGAATTTTTCGAGACAAAACGTCTGAATCTGGTTCGGGCTGAGGCAGTACTGGGCAGTATTGGGGGTCATGAAGGCTTGCAAAAATTGTAATACAAATTTCTAGGATTGTATTTAAAAAAATGAAGGTGATAATGGTCTTGCAGAGACGAAACGTTACATATAAAAACTGATTATACCATTCGATAGAGGGCAAAAAGTTTCCATGAGAAAGTGTTCTTCTTTTTTCAATATCACCTCAAACAAGGCTGAAATTAAACAAATACGGATTTCCAAAATTTCGTTTTTTTTCAAATATTTCGAAAACTAATCATGTTAGCCTTGATTTTTTAGAGGCATAATGTTGTAACAGTAAAAGTGCATAAAGTTTCAAAAATAACTGATCATGATGCCATAACAATTAACATTAGAGGTAGCATCAGACCAGTACAGAAGTTTTCAAAAATGTACAGGAAATATATGAAGAGAATTTTGACAAGATGAATTTGGGATCGATTGACTGTAGTTGGCCATCAAGTTGCAGTGATGTAAACATGATCTTCGATGAAATTACAAAAAATTTTGAGAAAGATGTTAATGAGTTTTATCCAGTCAAGAAATTCATATAAAAGCAAAAAACCGCGATAGTGCTTATAAAAACTTTAGGCAGTATAGTGGCAACTTGGAGGAAAAACAGAATTTTTGGAATGTTTATAAAGCATATAGAAATAGAGTTAATAACAGTCTCAGTTTGAAAAGAAAATTGTATTATGGAGATTACAAACAAATGTGGAAGGCAATAAAACAGTTGATTCTAAATGAAAATCTTGCATTTTCAAATTCAATAATGATAAGATTTGAATTTAGGGCAGAGTGATTATAGCGAAAACAGACAATGACATTGCCAACTGTTTCAATAAGTACTTCATATCGAGTGTAAGGGATATAATAAACAATATAAATGATCATGAAGAATGGTCCGCCATTCATCGCCCAGAAATAAGAACTAACCTCGGAAAGTTTAATGATATAAGCCTTAATGAACTTAGAAATATAATATCTAAATTGATAAATAAAGATTCTGTACATGATGTTATGGATAGTAAAATTTTAAAAAATGCTATTGATACGTGTGGTTTCCACCTTCTGAATCTTTCTTTCAACAGGAATTTTTCCAAATGAGCTGAAAACATCCATTGTAATACCGATACCGAAAATAAAAAATTCAAATGATCCAATGGACTTCAGACCAGTCAACACATTATTAGATATTGAAAAGGTTATTGAGAGTGCAGCATATAATCAAATTGTTGAACATATGAATAATAACAATGTTCTACTAGGAAACCAGTCGGGTTTTCGTAGTAAACACTCTTGTGAAACAGCCTTATAATTTACGGTTACTAGTTGGATGCAGTTGGTCAATAAAGGAAAGTATCTTGCGGCAGTGTTCATTGATCTGAAACGGGCATTTGAAACAATTGACAGAGGCATTCTGTCGCAGAAATTAAAATTGTGTGGTATTAGATCCATGGCTTTAAAATAGCTGGAAAGCTACCTAAGTGATAGAAAACATATAGTGAAAATAAATAACCAAGTCTCTACCGCAAGGCAGATAAATCTAGGTGTACTACAAGGTAGTGTCATCGGTCCATTACTATTCATACTCTACATGAATGACATAAATGGTTCTGTAAATTTGGACTTTGTGAATCTTTACGCAGATGATACTTTGTTGGCAAGTAGTGATGATTGTTTGGAGACAGCTGTTCAAAAACTGAATGATGAATTAATCAAGCTTGAAAACTACTTGAGGAGGAATAAGTTGAAACTCAATGTACAAAAGACAAAGGCTATGATAATTTCTAAACATAATAGGATAAAAAATATGGATACAGATAATATAACATTAAGTATGGAGAATAAAAAAATAGAAATTGTGAAACAATTCAAGAATAGTGTCTCAGATTTCAATGAAAACAAGATTGACGGTTTATAATAGTATCATTCAGCCACATTTTGAATATTGTTCTATAATACTCTATATATTAGCCAACTATAGTAAAGCTTCTCTCCAAAAACTTCAAAATCGTGGTAAGAGATTAATTTTGAAATGTAATAGACATACTCCTATACTACACACGCAGGAGATGCTACGGAGGCAATCAGTAACCAAAAGGTTGACTTTCTTTACAATGATCTTCATCTTCAAGATAATTAAAAGATTGACGCCAAGTTATTTCAGTCAGTTCATCAGGTTTAATCATGAAGTTCATGAGTACGTTACTAAAAGTGCAAATAACTTTCATATAGACAGATCCAATACCAGAAAAGGTATGAACTCATTATTCGTGCGAGGCCTAATTGAATATAACTCTTTACCAAATGAAGTTAAAGTATGTGATAAGCTTATAACATTTAAAAGAAAACTTGTGATATAGTTGTGAATTTGTGGTATTTGATGATAAAGGACCCCGCACAAACCTTATGGAAAATTCCGTTCGGTCGATTTGAATGAAATTTTGGGAATAGGTTGTTTTTGTTATGAGGAACAAAAGTCTTCATGGGCCCAAAGTTCGCTAATGGACAGTTTCCGAGATATTTGATGTTAAAAGTTGATAATGCGAATGCGTGTCAAGCACGTGTTTAAATGCTTATTAGTCGCGTAAAAGCTCCATGAAGCTTAAAAACTGTATAATACGTATATATTCGTCTAGATAGTGCGTATCCATTCGTTTATGTGTGTGCGTGTGCGTGCGCGCGCGCTTGTGTGTGTGTGTTAACTTAACTTAACCATTCTTCTCGATCAATTATATATTTTATTTCAGTTACTAGCGTATGATTGAAAACAATCTAATGATTGTATCCAAAGAAACACCCAAGATAGAGTAGTCGAAACAACTTTAGGATACAGTTTCTCGCTTGTTTTTAAATCATTAAATCAGTATTTCAAAATATATATCGAAAAATAGGGTGTTTTTAAATATACTTATTTTATTAGAAAAAAATATTCTTTATATTATTAACATCGTAGTTTAGATATCCAACTGTGAGTAATCTAATGATATCGATAGCACAGAATATTTTAATGTGGAGATATTAGAAATATTATACTATTATTTATGAGTACGTCAAATATTTAGAATGTTGAAAAATATCAGTTTCGTTGGACTTATTGTCAAATAGTTCTTAATCGATATTACTGTTCAAATACTTGCAGTTTTTGCTGGGTTATACACCCGATATTGCTTTGGTTATTTTTTCATAGGTGTGTTCATTTTGTAATTAGCAGTTCAGCTTGTTGCAATATAAATGGCTTTCAGATTACTAATTCAACGTTATAGTTGCGATCGGGATATGGTACATTTACATAGAGTGGTAAATGTAGATGTTTCTGGAGATATTGCTATAAATCGACGAAATGATGCAGGTCTCCCTCCAGCAGTTGTTACACCTGAGACTCGAATATTCTATCTATTATTTCAATTTCACGACTAATAGTTTGGAAGCAATTATTATATATTCGAGTCTCGGGTGTAACAATTGCTGGAGGCAGACCTGCGTCATTTCGTCGATTTAAAGCAATATCTCCAAAAAGTCTACATTTATCATTACCACTCTATTTAAATGTACCATATTTCGCGGGGCGAAAGCCCGATCGCAACTATAATATTGCATTTGTTGTCTGAAAGCCATTTATATTGCAACAAGCTCAACTGCTAATTACAAAATGAACACACCTGTGAAAAAATGACCAAAGCAATATCGGGAGTATAACACAGCAAAATATGCATGTGAATGATAATTGAACAGTAATATCGATTAAGAACTATTTGACAATAAGTCTATGTTAAATAAAGAAGAATATTTTTTTCTAACAGAATAAGTAGGTATATTTAAAAACACGCGAAAAACTGCATCCTAAAGTTGTTTCGACTACTCTATCTCTGGGTGTTACTCTGGAGTTACTTTGGATACAATCATACGCTAATAACTCAAATAAAATATATAATTGATCGAGAAGAATGGCTAAGTGTGCTGACCAGATTGCAAGTAAATATAGAATTATTACTATAACATTACTCCTAGCCTCTTCGTTTATTTGTTTATGAAAAGTATACACATACACGCACGCACGCACGCACACGCACACACACACACAAACGAATGGATACGCACTATATAGACGAATATATACGTATTATACAGTTTTTAAGCTTCATGGAACTTTTACGTGACTAATAAGCATTTAAACACGTGCTTGACATGCATTCGCATTATCAACTTTTAACATCGAATATCTCGGAAACTGTCCATTAGCGAACTTTGGACCCATGAAGACTTTTGTTCCTCATAACAAAAACAACCTATTCCTAAAATTTCATTAAAATTGACCGAACGGAGTTTCCCATATGGTTTGTGCGGGGTCCTTTATGTTTAAATGAACTTATTGTGATATGACTATTGTTTGTTGTATTTTCTATCAATTCGTTTGTTCTGTCTTTAAGAATGTTTTGTGAATATTAGGATTTCCTATTTTAAATAAACAACTACCATACTACTACTACAGCCTGTATATCCCAAATATCCCATGGTAAACAGGTATCTGTTTTTCTCCCAAAGAAAGAGGAAACCGATTCAGTAAAATCGATGAACACAGCAATTGCCACTCCGCACACACCAACAAATGGTCGAGAGCACTTATTACAGACATGCATCATCAATCAGGCCGAAAATCGAATGGATGCAATTTCATTAAAATTTTACAGGTCGTTAATTATAAAAAACGTTTACCACGCAAGATGTACATCAATTTCCCATTATAAATCACCAGAGAATGTCGCCTTTCAAACTTGGACACCGCCGCTTGTACTGACATCTCTTTTTCAAGTGCGACAAACAACGGAGTCTGATGTTTGGAATCAATGTGGCTAATGGGAATTGATGTTGCAGAGGGCAAAGACCCCTTGCATGTAGTGACGTGTGTTCCTGACTTTAAAACTGAAAAGCGGGAATGAAGTGCGATAATGAGCGTGTCGGATTGATTGATTTAGGTTTGAATTTATTTGTAGGCAAAAGCGATGAAGTAGTCCATAGAGGTAATAAGCGTGGAGAAAATAAATAATATTGGCGTCCTATAGGAAACGCAATTTAAAAATTATATGTCTGTACACCAAAATAATTTAAGAAAAAAAATAATTTAACAAAAGTCGCTGTTGTTGGTGCTAGTGTTTCAGGTTAGGTTGGTGCCTAACATTACACTGGAATTGTACTTGGAATCTTAAATGTCAGTACTACTCGGTGCTTATTGCTCCAAATGCTTTCATAGTACCTATAGCCCAGTAAATGAAAAAAAATTGTAAAAAAAATTGTTTCAGATTGAAACTTGATTTAATCGTTACTTTAGGCAAAAAGAAATAATATTTCCCAAAAGATATCGGTTTAAAACAACAAGATCATTGTTTAAGCAATGATTATAATGTAAAAATTACCAAAAATGGAGTTAATAATGTTAAAAAATTATGCATATTGCATCCAAAAACTCGATTCTCATTAAAATAAACTTTATACATAAAAAATTGTTTTTTAAAAAAATTGTTTATGGGTACCATTGTGAAAAATTATTTCTCGAAAAAATGCGAAAAATTTTATTTTACAAAATTAATAGTTCATAACAAATTAATAATCAATTATTGCAAAATGGACCGTGCAGTTATTATTATATTAAGGAGAATATAGGGAATCTTTCCGTCACATGAAAAGTGTCCGCTTAAAAGAGGTGCGCGTTTAAGGGAGGTGTCGGGAAAGGGAGGTTTTCCTGTATTTTCATGCGCTACCCCAGATTAAAAAAAAAACGTTAAAATTGGTCCACAATTACCGGAGATATCGCAAAATTTTCGGGCAGTTAAGATTTGAAGTCTCGATTTCCACATTTGAACGTTTCTTTCTTATTTTTTCCCCCACCACGTTCCATCAGGTGTAAAAATGTATTCGAGGACGTTTTTTAAAGGGTTCAAAATTACTATAAAATGCATTTTTTCGATATCTTTAACCGTTATTATGAAGTTTAAGGGTTGATTGATTTATTCCCGAAATTGTAAGTCTTAATGTTTATAAATAAATAAGTTATGAATTCAAAAAAAAACGCTATCTCGGCTAAAAATGGTCCTAGAACATTTTTTTTAATTCGTTTAACCTTATAAACAAATTACACTATTTGTTTATACGCCGTTTTGAGGAGATTAAACTATGAAATTACAATTTCCAATTGCATATCTTGAAAATATAAGTCAAGAATAAACAAATGAGCCCTCATAAGGCCCTTTATTATAACGCTAACAACCGCGTTTTTGCAATTGAAAATGCTATTTCTAATAAATAAACGCAAAAACTCGTAAACAAATAAATATTTTTTTACCAAATATTCAGGGTTCAGGGTAATTCAACGCTGCACAAGAGCAGTTGTTTTTCACAATGTCATTAGTTAAATAGTTTTGCGGCATTTGATTAGTAAATATCGATGATGAGTATTTCACTGTTAAATATAGTCGGTTATAATTTTTTGGTAAATTATCTTATGCATTTGAATAAATATAATTTGAGGAAATTCTTATTTACGAATTCTACTAATATGTAACATAAAAAAACACATACAAGAAGTGTGTAAGACAAAACTGTTACAAAGCATCTTGCTACCAAAACACAGGCCGACAAAATTTTATCCGATCGTCTAACTCGGAAACCAGCATGTATTTATCTGAACGATTTTGGTGCGCTTCTCAATTGACTCTGGTTTTCGAGATATACTAACTTACTGGATAGGCAATTTTTTGCCAAAACCATTAATGGGGTCTTAAAGTACTATACTTACTCTTTAAAACGCATTTGCATTTATTCCGATATCATTTTTCGTCTTTGAGAAATCTCATGTTGAAATTTAGTAGTTTGACTTATTCCGCGATTTATGATACTGCCAACATGTCACAATTATGTAGACACTTTTTCATGATTAATAGTTTCTTTTATTAGAACTTATTATAATAAACCGAGAAATCAGCTTTTGATTAGAAATATCTAGAAAAAGAATTTAGAATTTGGCAGAAATTCAAATTACTTTGTCACATGAGTTATGAGGTAAAATAGGTAAAGAATCTTCAATCTTCAATCTTCAATCCTCAGTGATTTGATTTGAATAATAAACTTTTGTTTAATAAACAAAAAACGTTTGACCACCTATAAGCTTTTAGCTAAAACAACAATATATCCTTAACAATTGGACACAGGCAAACTTGCGACATTTTTTTTACTGTCTTGTTCAAAATGTTTTGCACTTTTAATGAACCACCCTGTACATACACAGTTTGCTAAAAGAACTAAATTTTTTGAAGTTTTATTATAACGAGGTATAGGGAGGTAAAGCTTATTCAAAACTTTTGTGTAGTGACATATTTTGCATTTTTTTACAAAAACTAATAGTTTAACTAATTAGCGTAATAAATAGGATATTACCGCTGATATGAAGGTTACAATCACACAAGTGTATGTATTGCCTACGATATGCTACATATCTACAACTGTCGAGATAGTTAATAATAACTGTTATTAGTAATGTTATTATTTTATATTTTAATACGACATAGTTTAAAAGTCTATGTATTAAGGAAAGTTACCTATGGCCGTTTTTGTTGTCGAAGTAAAGGATATAAACATAGATTCGATTGAATTATTTCTCGTAAGTATTGTGAAAGTAAACATCCTAATATTAGATATAAGTTCAAGTGATGATCTGCAATCAGATATTGAGAACGAAGCTTCCAGTGTTGTTTCAAATCTCGTATCAGAATTCACGGGAGAAATACAAACAAACTTTTGATCGCTATGAAAAATGGTGTAGAGAAAAAAATTATTTAACAAAACTAACAAAAAAGGATTTATAAATATATTTCAATGAACTAAGTAAAACACCGAAACTTCTTTGATGCAATTACCAAAGTTGGGAATAGAAATTTCACCCAAGAAGAATGTCGATATCAAAGAAATACATAAATTTGATTGCATTCTTGATGTTAAAATCAGAAATAACCAGATTTTTAAGGAATGCTGACGATGAAAAAAATCTGTGAATGAATGTATATTCTTGTAAGAATTTACAAATGCCATTGTTTTATTCAATAGACTGCCAAACAATATTAAAACTATTACGTGCTATAGTAAATTTAAAAACAAAATAAAAGAAATTTTATTGGGTAATACCTTTTATAGTGTATTAGAATATCTCAAATTTGAAAAGAATTGTTGAGTGACTATAATAGAATTTCAGGCAATAGATAAATATTGTCATTACTATTTTTGTGATAAAAGTTTACATTGTACGCTTAATTTAGTTCCTTGTAAATGTGAAGTATTTTAACCTTTTCATATCGCAAGTTCAAATTTTAAATTTTTCTATGTTGTGACGTGAATGTAGATTACTTTTAATGTGTATTTACAAATGTGACTTACCATATATACATGTCAATGTGTCCAAAATGGTGAAAATAAATAAATAAATAAATAAATCATGATACCAAATACCAAAACAAATGTCTCGAGGGCTTGAATTTAATAGAAGTAAAAAAATTTTTAAAGTCCAAAAACAACCTATCGATATAAATACTATGTATCAAACTTTGAACTGCAAAGTCCAGTAGAATATACTGAGCACTGTTTTCAATGATCTTCAACTTCCCTTTTGGACGTTTATGAGGAGGATATCTGGAGAGTATAAAAAAACATGGCGGCTGAAACTACAATTCTGTCGCTGAACTATGTCAAAGCTTCTAATGAAAACAATAAATGAACTACTGTGAGAATTTTAGGCGAAAGCGGAGAAATTCTCCTGGAAGCAGAATATGCTGCCTCCACATTTAAAGTTATTCCATCAACATCAAAAAATTATGTTCACATTAAAATGTTTTCATCTATTTGAGCAAAGTAGGTTAGCATTTAACTTTAATTTGGCCAAATGTAAGGTTCTTATTGTTACTTTATTTAATAAATTAGTTTTCATCACCATATACTTTGTTTATTTAATAAATGTCTTAATTTATTATCGCATTAATGGAATAATAAATTATAAAAAACACCATTGCGGTAATATACAGGGTGTTTCAAAACATATGTCGGAGAATAAAGAGTGTTCTTTTTAACAAGGGCCCACAAACGTACCGTTTTCGAGATATAGGGTGTCAAAAAAAAATTATTTTTTGTTTTTTTGGCGATATCTGAGCAACTTAGACGTAGATTGAAAGCTTGCATTACCGTAGGAGGAGACCATTTTCAACAAATTTTCGTTTTTTATTTGCTTAGTTTTGAAATATTTTTTATCATGGTTCGCGTTAGAGCTTTTAATGATGAGGACCTTTTTTGTGTAAAAAACATTGGCGGTTTAAAATATGCTTTCAAAATGTAATTTTTTCCAGAGTCGTAACAATTAGGGGCAAAAGAACCTCACGCAATCCTAAAATCTCCGCCTCTGTCATATTGAATTAGCACTCAAAAGTAGCTAATATTAGTGATAATACGTGTACAAAATTTGTGTGTTGTATCTCAATCGGTTCCTGAAATATCATCAAAAAATTGAAAAAAAAAATATTTTTCTTGGACACCCTATATCTCGAAAACAGTGCGTTTGCGGACTCTTATTAATAAATGCAATTTTCTTAAAAGGGGCCCTTTAATCATACCCTTCATTTTCCTTCATATGTTTTGAAACACCCTGTAAGTCTTTATAACATTCGAAACAATGATAGATCATAGTCATTATGTGATAGTTCTAATTGTTCCAGTTTCTCCTAGTACCTATACCCTTTTCAAATAATTTTACTCGAATTATTTGTCGAACGATTCTTTAAAAAAAGTATAAAAATACACTCACTTTTCACATACCAAATGTTCGTGAAAGTTATATTTCAATCACTTGTACGTACCACCGATTAACACTAAGAATCGTAATTCGGACGTAGACCTTTATAGAATCTCACGGATAAAGTTTATTGTTGTCACAATTCCCTCAAAGAGACCGATCTGTAACAGCGCGGAGCATCAAACTCGCGCTTTGGCGTCGTCCGGCGTCGCGGTATCGCAACTCCGACGCTGCGTGAAGGTAAACCGGACGAGAGCGTCGCGACGACTACGACTGATACCGCGCTAGCCACGAGTTCGGCAATTCCACGGCCCTCTGGATGGAAGCCATCGATCCGACAAACAAGAGGGGCGTGCCTTCTTCGGATGGGCTTCCACGGAAAAAACACCAAAGACGCCGCCACAGGCTGAGGATTTTCCAGAAGTGAACCGCTCTTCTCGAAAATCCAACGCTTTTTGTAAAAAAATACATGAAATGGGGAAATACTTGATTCTGCCAAAGCGGCGTTTCTCAATCTTTAGGTCACGGCGCAATACTATTTCTTTCCAGAACTTTTGAGTCTGGTTGAAATGTCGATTTAATTCTCTTGACGTTTCAAAAGACGCATCGTTTCTTCTTGAGAAGAAACTCGGGAGATTAAGTACTTTGGTTGCTATTTAAATTTGTTCATGACGTTCTGGTATATGGATTAAAGTCACTGACCTACGGCGTTCCAGGGCTAGATCTTTATAAGCCATTTTCAAATTTCAGGTAAGTCTAAGACCTAGTTTGCTGTCGAAACTGCCGCGCTCCTCAGACAATACTAGCAATAGACGATATGCTCTACAAAAATTATGCAAAGTTGCTCCCATGTGCTAATAAACATGCTTCCAAACGACGGTTAAAATTTTGTCATCAAAACACCACACCACACATTCACTGAAAACCGCTGGTGGATTCGATATCTCTGTACAACGTAAGGATTTACATCACACCAATAGTGAATGTTGTGAAAATTTAGTATGCTGTCTCTAGCAAAACAACAATCATCTGTAAAAATTAGATGTTGAAACCACTGGCAAAATTCCACACGAGGCTGAAAACCATTGTTATTTAATGCCTGAACCTTTTGTACATGATGGGGGAGTAATAATTGTTCAAGTACTACATCACACAGTACTGTTGCACCACACAATGCACGTGTTCAAGATGCACAGGGTCGACTTACATTTATGGTTAATTTTCTTAATTAATTTTCTTGAAAACAGAAGCATCTAGTTCATCAGTTTCTTAATAAGAGTTGCTCATTTTCGTGCCCTGTATCACACTTTTCAGAGACACCCTTTATACAGGAAATACATAGGAGTTTTGAAATTCATGGTTTTTGCAGCTCGTCTCATTACAGCTGATCTTGATTTTCTTCAACAATTCATTGGTATTAATGGTGGGTTTCGTTATGAATCAACCAATATTTTCAGTACATACTCGTGTTCTCCTTGTCCCCCGTGCAATCCTTCTTCTCAATATCCTGAGCTGAGCGTAGTTTGATGCAATTATTGGTTGAAGTACTCAACATTAAAGTGTTAACGATATCTTATTTCTGTAGTAGTACGATGACCATGAGATCCTCGGTTACATATTTGCATGGATTGGCTTCTGTCAACGTTGTATGTTAGAGTGGCTACTATTCGGTTTCCCCTTGGTAAGAAAATCTGGGACCGAAAAAGTATCGTTTTATCGTTTTCTATGTTGTTATATTCAATCTTCAATATATCTAAACCAACGTAAAGCTCTACAGGGTGTCCCATTTTTATTCTGAAAAAATTCAGGAAAAGGTAGATCCGATAAAATTAAAGGGACTTTGTTATATAAACTTATTTCGAAATCTGAACCCTTTCCGAAATACAGGGTGTTGAATTTGAATTTATTTTTTCATCTTTTGTTAATATCTCTTGGAGTTATAAACCAATTGTTCTCAAATTTTGTGTGGTGAATGCCACAGTGTACTAATACTAATACACAAAATCTCAGCTCGACAGAAAAAGCCAGTGGCGTGCATTCCGCACTTGCCGATACCTTTTATAAAAAGTATGTGTTACGTCACTGACTGATCTTTAAAATAATAAATAATTTCAATTGTCCGTGCATTGTTCTGCCAAAAAGTATTGTTACGTTTTCTCCATAATAGGCACCGTTACGGAGTAAACCGACATTTTATACAATCATCCCTGATCTTAATTTTAGCAGAACTGTTTTAATCAACAACTGAAACGCTCAGGTTGTTTTAATTTGGCTTCAGTATTCCTTATCTAAAAAATGTTAAAGCACATTCCTGGTTAATTTAATAATATTAAATGTTCAAATTGCAAGCCACTGGCTGCAATACACTTTGTTCACTCGTAGTGACAGAAAATTAAAAATCAGAGTTGCTTTGCAAACAGTTTTGGTTGTCATAATAAACTTGACATGATCACTCTTTGTTGAGAAACGAAAACTTTTTACATTAATTACTCGGATTTAGCTTTTTATAAAATACCATTAAGTGCTTTAATAATGCCATATAAATTTTCAAATGCTGAATATGCTGATATTGTGTTCTGTTACGGATTGTGTAATGGTAACGCATTGGAGGCATCTCGAGAATACAGACGAAGGTTTCCTGATAGACGACATCCAAATTCTCAATTATTTACTGATGCATTTCAAAGACTCCATGAAATTGGTAATGTACGAACATTAGAACATTAGAGCACAGAAATCAAAGAATAGATTTGAGAATATTTGAACAATATTTAAATATTCGTTGATACATTAATGATACACTTTTTGTTTAGTTTATTAAACGTTAATGTGCATAAATTTTATAATTAATTATTGTTATTAAATCACTGAAAGAATTTTAAATGTTTTAATTTTTTCCAACTAAAAAAAAAACATCATTGTTAGTAATCACAGATAGTATTCAATTAGCCAGGAGTGCGCTTCAGCATTTCTTAGATAAGGAATAGTGATCGAGTTCTGCTAAAATTAAGATCAGGGATGATTTTATAAAATGTCGGTTTACTCTGTAGCTGTGCCTATTATGTAGAAAACGTAAAAATGCTTTTTGACAGAACAATGCACGGACAATTGAAATTACTTATTATTTTGAAGATCAGTCAGTGACGTAACACATACTTTTTATAAAAAGTATCGATAAGTGCGGAATGCACGCCACTGGCTTTTTCTGTCAAGCTGAGGTTTTGTGTATTAGTACTAGTGCACTGTGGTATTCACCACATAAAATTTGAGAACAATTAGTTTATAACTCCAAGAGATATTAACAAAAAATGAAAAAATAAATTCAACTTCAACACCCGGGAAAGGGTTCAGATTTCGAAATAGGTTTATATAGCAAAGTCCCTTTAATTTTATCGGATCTATCTTTTCCTGAATTTTTTCAGAATAAAAATGGGACACCCTGTATAGAGGTATTTGCCCCCCCCCTTCTCCCCAGGTCTTTATCTTCGAAGATTTCCTTGAACATATTGGTTAGGTCAGTTTAGTGACAAAACTGACCGCTAACGAATGTCCATTTGGTGCATTTGCATTTGCCACAGCCACTAGAATTCTCATATAGGTTTTCCGTCATGAATTTGTAAAGAAGTTATTTCTGCGCCTCTGTAGCACGCTTGTGAATAGCGCCGTCGCCGTCGCGTCAAAACTCATTAAATTATTTGGATTTTGGTGAGTGTTTTTGACATAAGAACCAGACAAATCTAAATTTTCGAAAATGTGTCTAAATTTTATGAAGCATATTTCAACGTGAAGTTGTTCTGATATACTTACAGGGTGTTTCAAAAAGGCGTTGCCAACCTAGAGGTGGTTATACAGGACATTACGCAAAAATAATAAATTTATAATAATTAATTGTTCAAAACGGTTTGTGGTAGGTTGTTCTTTAGTTCGATGCAAAATCTTTTCCTCAATGACCACTGTCCGTGCAGTTTGTGGATGTCAACTACCTACATCTGGTTTAAAGTTGACTTTTCTCTTAACCGAGACGAAAATTGTTGTTCGACAAGGATGTCCGCGATTCGGAAAGCGTTTAGCTTCTCTAGCGTTGCATCTTGCTTCGCCATAAATAAAATGCATGTCAGCATACTATTTGAACTTAAACTGGTCCATTTCAACAAGTTAGAAGCAAAATTTAGGCGCAAACAACACAAATGTGAAACACTCAATTAGGTCCGATCATTTATTACGTGACAGCTCTGTTCATTTGTTTCACTATTCCTCATTGCATGGCTAGATAAGATGCGTGCAATAGAGCTTTTATCACACAGTTGTGGATAAAAACAATTTTTACCAACAACGCGTGTAGGACATGCAATTAGTAAACACTTATCAGAGGAGATAAACGTGTTTATTTTGTTTCAAATTGTCTTTTGCATTATTCTTAATAAAAATTACTTAAGTACCAAAGTCTTTTGGTGTCAGCGAGAAAACATTAAGTTTTTAGACAAAAATTGCTCCATGGCCAAAAAGGGTTTATATGCACTATATCCCCCTCAAGTTCGGCAATACCTTTTTTAAACCCCTGTATATTTAATATTACATAATTAATATTAATCAAAATAAAAAGGTACATTAAAGCCTTCATTTATATATTCAAAACAAATAGAGTTTGTCGTCATAAAAGGAAGAAGGACCGAAGATCTGAAATTATTTGATATTTTTCTTAAAAACTGATTCCAAATAATTCCAAAAACAAAGGCGGGACTTTACTTGAAAAGGGATCCAACAAAACTCCTCGCTGAAATGGCATAATGCGATCAACACTAATAAACCTCCCATTGTTGATAGAAATCGTCTAGCGTGAGGAACAATTGGACCTACATTGTAAGAAATGTTCATTATGCTAATGAACTCGCAATTTCATTCGGTGAGACACGAGAGCTGAAATAAATAGATCCAGAATTTAGCGTTCCTCGGTGAATAAAATTCCAACAGCCAAATGAGGAGGCTGCAAGGAATCTTCCTTGATAATACAAAACATCCGGGAATGGAAATAGAGGGTACCAAAAATTTTAAATTACTTGATTGCAGACAGTTGGAATGTAAATAAGACTTTTAGCGATTTTCATACAATTGTGAGAGATTTCTATTAAAATGTAGGTCTGTTGGTCTACTGTACAGTGTGTCCTGTTTAAAGTTGTTCAATTGCAGTACTACACTGCAAATATTTTTGTTTAATTTAAATGTTTTATTTAGTTGTTATGAGAATTTTCACAAATATACTAATTGTGTCAATCTTTGCTACAATATTGTTTGAAAATGTGATCAAATTTACAATGTGTAGTTTATACCTTCACAATACTTGCCATGGTGAAACTTGATATATCATGTACGGGGTGTCCAGAAAATTAAAAAAAAAATTGTCACGAGAGTAAACTACCTTTATTTTTTAATATTTCTGAAAAATGTCACTAGGAAAAGTTGTTCCAAATTAAAATATACGACATAATTCCAATTTGTGGTAAAATTTTCCTACTTTGATTATGTACAGATATTTACGTAAGCGGTTAGGGTGAATAACAGGAAAAACTTTTTTATTTCAAACAGAAGATTGTGAATAAAATGACATTTTAGTCTTCACTTGTGTCAATGTACTTCATTAAAAAACCACAACAGTAATTAATTATCGAATAAATGCTAACTTTACAGCAAAAAATATATCTAATACAGTCCTACGGTAAGTGTTTTGTATGCGGTATCATTTTATGGAATAATAGGACCATACTTCTTTGAAGATACACGCAATGAAAACAGCTACCTGAATATGCTCCTAACGTTTTTTACTAATGAATTGGACAGTTTACTATTGGCCTACCGAAATTGTTTTTATTTTCAGCACAACGGTTTCCCGGCACATTCTGCTGTAACTGTTAGGACCTGATTACAGAACACATTTCCCAATCGCTGGATTGGCCGGCATGTTCCATATCAATGGCCCCCGCCATGTCCAGACTTAACAATCATGGACTTTTACTTGTGGAGCCGACTCAAACAGATTGTGTATAGCAGGCCTTTGGACAATAACATCGAGCAGCTAAAACAACGAATTAGGGATACTGTACGGTCCATATCTTTAGAAGAGATTAGACACAGCTACAGTGAATTCTTGCACGCCTTCAAATTTGCGTGAACGTTGACGGAGCAGTGTTCGAATAATGTTTTATTAAACATACTTTTTGTTTATTCATTTGACACAGCTTTAAAGTGCTAAATAAAAAATGCCATGGCCACCGCATTCCCCAGATCTAAATCCTTTGGACTTTTATTTACGGGGACATAGCAAGCAGCTTGTCTATCGTGTTGAAATCACTTCCCGTCAGCAGTTACTTGAAAGAATTCAGGATGCAGCTAACCAGATAAGAAATTATCCAAATCTTACCCGTCGAGTGACGCCAATGTGCGGCTTGCATTCGAGCCGAGAGTTGACATTTTGAACAATTTTTATAGTTCCAAGATTAAGAACAAAAGCAAATCGGACCTATGTTCATATAAAAAAAAATGTTTGAAATTAACTAAGCTACTATCTGTCCAAGTCTGTCATAGAACTTGTAGAACACCCTGTATAATTAGGTAATTTATGAAATATCATAGGAATAT
Source organism: Anoplophora glabripennis (assembly GCF_000390285.2). Classification (NCBI taxonomy): domain Eukaryota; kingdom Metazoa; phylum Arthropoda; class Insecta; order Coleoptera; family Cerambycidae; genus Anoplophora; species Anoplophora glabripennis. Next base: position 956,807 of record NW_019416463.1, on the reverse strand, counting down.
GAATGTGAGATCGTTTGGATACAGGGAATTTTATGCATTAACTAAAAACTTCTTGATGATTAATTGCTTTTATAGCATCACTGAATATCATGAATATTTATCTGATAATTAAGGACACATGACATTGTTATATATATTTTTTTTATATTAATTTACACTCTAATTCCTTTTGATTTTATTTACTTAAGTTTTTAACATGCTGTGACAAAAATACATACTTTGTAATGTTGTCAATAAACCATCTATCTATCTAATTACAGGTTAATTTCTATTATTTGCAACTTCTTCAAAATGTGTATATGAAATTTTGTCTGGGTTGTTGTAGGAGCAACACGCCCTCACACCTATCGTTACTAACTTTGGCTAGAAAACTCAATTATTAGTGAATTGACAACATAAAACAAGTCGATGTTATCTATACCTACTTCACTATGGCTTTTGGCAGACTCGAACACGACATCTTGTTGTACAAACTGGATAGGTGTAGTGTATAACTATTGCAACTTTTTCAATTATATTCACAAAATAGGTGTCAGTTTGTTCAATGTCGTTGTTTTAGGTCTCACAGGTTTAATCAAATATTTGGCATACCTCAAGGTTCTAACTCGGTCCTTTTTTGTTTATAAATGACATAATGACTTAACACTTTAATGTATGCAATCGACCTTAAACTATTATGCGAAATAAGC